>NW_026279565.1:0-45338 GCF_023373465.1 Oncorhynchus keta
AGTCGGAAGTCTTCCAGTTTCGTGTGGCGCCATTTCCGTTCCAATTTTCTGGAAGCTTGCTTCAGAGCTTGGGTATTTTCTGTATACCATGGAGCTAGTTTCTTATGAGAAATGTTTTTAGTTTTTAGAGGTGTAACCGCATCTAGGGTATTGTGCAAAGTTAAATTGAGTTCCTCAGTTAGGTGGTTAACTGATTTTTGTCCTCTGGCGTCCTTGGGTAGACAGAGGGAGTCTGGAAGGACATCAAGGAATCTTTGTGTCTGTAAATTTATAGCACGACTTTTGATGTTCCTTGGTTGGGGTCTGAGCAGATTATTTGTTGCAATTGCAAACGTAATAAAATGGTGGTCCGATAGTCCAGGATTATGAGGAAAAACATTAAGATGCACAACATTTATTCCATGGGACAAAACTAGGTCCAGAGTATGACTGTGACAGTGAGTTGGTCCAGAGACATATTGGACAAAACCCACTGAGTAGATGATGGCTCCGAAAGCCTTTTGGAGTGGGTCTGTGGACTTTTCCATGTGAATATTAAAGTCACCAAGATTAGAATATTATCTGCTGACTACAAGGTACGAATTCAGGGAACTCAATGAGGAACGCCCAGGAGGCCTGTAAACAGTAGCTATAAAAAGTGATTGAATAGGCTACATAGATTTCATGACTAGAAGCTCAAAAGACGAAAACTGCATTTTTTATCAATTGAAATTTGCTATTGTAAATGTTAGCAACACCTCCGCCTTTGCGGGATGCGCGGGGGGATATGGTCACTAGTGTAGCCAGGAGATGAGGCCTCATTTAACACAGTAAATTCACCAGGCTTAAGCCATGTTTCAGTCAGGCCAATCACATCAAGATTATGATCAGTGATTAGTTAATTGACTATAATTGCCTTTGAAGTAAGGGATCTAACATTAAGTAGCCCTATTTTGAGATGTGAGGTATCATGATCTCTTTCAATAATGACAGGAATGGATGAGGTCTTTATCCTAGTGAGATTGCTAAGGCGAACACCGCCATGTTTCGTTTTGCCCAACCTAGGTCGAGGCACAGACACGGTCTCAATGGGGATAGCTGAGCTGACTACACTGACTGTGCTAGTGGCAGACTCCACTATGCTGGCAGGCTGGCTAACAGCCTGCTGCCTGGCCTGCACCCTATTTCATTGTGGAGCTAGAGGAGTTAGAGCCCTGTCTATGTGATTAGATAAGATGAGAGCACCCCTCCAGCTAGGATTAGAGTCCATCACTCCTCAGCAGGTTTGGCTTGTCCTGTTTGTGGGTGAGTCCCAGAAAGAGGGCCAATTATCTACAAATCTTTTTGGGAGGGGCAGAAAACAGTTTTCAACCAGTGATTGAGTTGTGAGACTCTGCTGTAGAGCTCATCACTACCCCTAACTGGGAGGAGGCCAGAGACAAATACTCGATGCCGACACATCTTTCTAGCTGATTTACACGCTGAAGCTATGTTGCGCTTGGTGATCTCTGACTGTTCCATCCTAACATCGTTGGTTCCGACGTGGATAACAATATCTCTATACTCTCTACACTCGCCAGTTTTAGCTTTAGCCAGCACCATCTTCAGATTAGCCTTAATGTCGGTAGCCCAAGGCAATTGATCAGCACTTAGACCATTTTGCGGTCTAAGACACTGCACCACAGTGCAAACTGCATTGCTACAGATGCTGGTTCGATACCAGTACCGGCCGCCACCAGGACACCCATGAGGCGGCTTTTGGTTTCTCTCCTCTAAAAACAGAAAAAAATAATTCTAAATAACAAACTGGCATTATTTACAAATTAGTGAGAATGTCTCACCCCATGTTCAATAATGGCCTTTTTCTCGCTCACTCTAGGTGAAATTAAAGCGAAAATGTCCAAAATCATGTTTTTTTTATCAAGACCAATTTATTATTATTATTATTAATAGTAATTCATTTAGAATGATATAATTATATACAGATCAGATTTGCAAGAAGGAAAAATTATCCAAAGATATTAATTTAGAATCCTCCAGTCCTCTTATGCTCTTAGCCTACTCCCGATCATCACGTTGTACAGTGGCATATTTTCCGTTCCATCCTTACGGGATCCCTGAGGGTTTCGTTTTTAATTTTCTTGGAATAGAAACACCATAAAATTAATCTAATTAATTAAGCTGCATTTCTTAAAATCAATCCCATATACTATGTTCTTACAAAAAAGGTTTTACATTCTCTAGTGATGCCAATATTGAATACTATGAAATGCTTCTTAAAGCTGCCCTCTGGTGGTCAAACTAGCACTAACTAGCATTAATGGTAAAAATGGCTGACAATTAAATAACGTGCCATAGAAATCTGCAGCAGCCCGCAAACTTTTAAAGGAGGAACCACTGTACAGGCAGACATGCAGGCATGAGCACAGGCGCAGACAGACAAATTGACTGGACAACATTTGACAAAAACTCACATAGGACTATAGGTCAGCAGAGTACCCTGCAACAACCCTAACAGCATCTGTCAATGAGTTCAATGTAGAATATTTACATATAGACAGTCACTAATAAACCAATATAGAGTATAGGACTCACAGAGGGATTTACAACTCTGTAACGGTATTCGTCGTCTGAAGAAGAGGAGTCATCAGACCAAAGCGCAGTGTGGTAAGTGTTCATGCTGGTTTTATTAAAACTGAACGCTATAACAAAAATAAACAAGAGAATAACCGAAACAGTCCTGTAAGGTGAAAACACTAAACAGAAATTAACTAGGCACAAAAACCATGTGGGGAAAAGTTACCTAAGAATGGTTCCCAATCAGACACACACACACACACACACAATCACACACAGGCACACACAAACAAACACAAGCACACACACCCTTCCCGTTCCTGTCACTGCTGCTGGTGTAGCAGCACTTAGCAGCATCCCCCAAAAAAGAAAGGTAAATCGACTGTCATAGTTCTTAACTCTGAAATAGACAACATACCAACTGCCTCTACAGACAAAATGTCAACATTTATAAGCCTTTTTATTTTCTGCAACAACACATTCACTCATCACACATTGTAAGTAAGCTAGTGACAGTGATTCCTAAGTCTAGAGATGGCAAGAGATTTCTGACATCAGGAAAGAGTGGCTATCAGCTGATTAGACTGAACGACGTTGTAAATATGCTACATAGCAATGCTGTTGAAACAAACAGGTTTTTACTTGATATGAGTTTGTTTCTGCCGCTCACATCTGACAAGCAGTCAAATTGCCAAATTCTTTGTCCCTAACAGTCAGAGACACACATGACAGATATTCAAGTCTCCCCGCCCAGCGCCCACAGTCAGTGAACATGGCATGCAAGAAAGACAAGTGCGCTCTTGGGGCAGGGACGAGAAATTTTCGAGAGCTTATCAAATTATTTAGTTTGATGGGCAATTCGTTAGGTTTAAAATTCAAATTTAAAATGAAAAGAGACTCAAAATAAAATGTAAAAGTAATTCATAAAATGCCCTCATACCGGGAGGGCAAAGGGGCAGGTGCTTGGATACTGGTTGAGCCATATCTGTGCTCATGCCTGCACACACACAGACACACACATTCATATCTAACATTAGAAGCACAGAGAGCGTCATGTTGAAGTAAACGTTTTATTACTCTGTCATTTGTAAAGTCCTGTCCCCCTTCCCCTCCATAACTTGTACTAAATAAGTGTATATAACACACATGTTGTTAGAATTTAGATATCATGAACAGAATTTGTGTTATAAGCTATTTTTTTGAGGACATGTAATAACCAAGATCTGCCAAAATGAAATTATAATGTATTTTTGGCTGATGGATTTAACTTCTTGTATTCGTTTTTGTGTTTTTACATTTGTACATAGAGTCCACATTAACACAATATGTTAGAAAAAGTACATGTATATTATAATGTTACCTAAGACCTTCATAAACACAACCAAATAATACTTTTTTCGATAGAATATATAAAATGTATTTATTAGAATGTTGATGTCCAATAGACAAGTCCTTAGTTTCATCAAGGTGTTAAAACCTTCTTGTGAAAGTAATTCACACCTCATGAGAAAGAGATGAAGCAGAAAAAGGGAGGGAGGTAGAGAAAAAAGGATGGGGGTCAGGAAGATTCTATATTTTAATCTTACTTTAACAATCGTGAGCACTGGAGCAAGAGGCACGCATCGGGAGTGAGAGAGAAGAAAGATAGAGAAGAAAGGGGTGAGCGAGACAGAGATAGAGTTCAAGTTAAATTACCACGCTCATTACCGCTGACTTCTCCAACGCGTTCGACAATATCGACCACACATTTACATTACATTTACATTTAAGTCATTTAGCAGACGCTCTTATCCAGAGCGACTTACAAATTGGTGCATACACCTTATGACATCCAGTGGAACAGCCACTTGCATCTAAATCTTTTATGGGGGGGTGAGAAGGATTACTTACCCTTACTTACCCTATCCTAGGTATTCCTTGAAGAGGTGGGGTTTCAGGTGTCTCCGGAAGGTGGTGATTGACTCCGCTGTCCTGGCGTCGTGAGGGAGTTTGTTCCACCATTGGGGGGCCAGAGCAGCGAACAGTTTTGACTGGGCTGAGCGGGAACTGTACTTCCTCAGTGGTAGGGAGGCGAGCAGGCCAGAGGTGGATGAACGCAGTGCCCTTGTTTGGGTGTAGGGCCTGATCAGAGCCTGGAGGTATTGAGGTGCCGTTCCCCTCACAGCTCTGTAGGCAAGCACCATGGTCTTGTAGCGGATGCGAGCTTCAACTGGAAGCCAGTGGAGAGAGCGGAGGAGCGGGGTGACGTGAGAGAACTTGGGAAGGTTGAACACCAGACGGGCTGCGGCGTTCTGGATGAGTTGTAGGGGTTTAATGGCACAGGCAGGGAGCCCAGCCAACAGCGAGTTGCAGTAATCAAGACGGGAGATGACAAGTGCCTGGATTAGGACCTGCGCCGCTTCCTGTGTGAGGCAGGGTCGTACTCTGCGGATGTTGTAGAGCATGAACCTACAGGAACGGGACACCGCCTTGATGTTAGTTGAGAACGTCAGGGTGTTGTCCAGGATCACGCCAAGGTTCTTAGCGCTCTGGGAGGAGGACACAATGGAGTTGTCAACCGTGATGGCGAGATCATGGAACGGGCAGTCCTTCCCCGGGAGGAAGAGGAGCTCCGTCTTGCTGAGGTTCAGCTTGAGGTGGTGATCCGTCATCCACACTGATATGTCTGCCAGACATGCAGAGATGCGATTCGCCACCTGGTCATCAGAAGGGAAAGGAGAAGATTAATTGTGTGTCGTCTGCATAGCAATGATAGGAGAGACCATGTGAGGTTATGACAGAGCCAAGTGACTTGGTGTATAGCGAGAATAAGAGAGGGCCTAGAACAGAGCCCTGGGGGACACCAGTGGTGAGAGCGCGTGGTGAGGAGACAGATTCTCGCCACGCCACCTGGTAGGAGCGACCTGTCAGGTCGTACGCGCTGGGACCACCAGATTAGGGTGGTCGCGGCCACGCGGTGTGGAGCGTTTGTATGGTCTGTGCAGAGAGGAGAGAACAGGGATAGACAGACACATAGTTGACAGGCTACAGAAAAGGCTACGCTAATGCAAGGAGATTGGAATGACAAGTGGACTACACGTCTCGAATGTTCAGAAAGTTAAGCTTACGTAGCAAGAATCTTATTGACTAAAATGATTAAAATGATACAGTACTGCTAAAGTAGGCTAGCTGGCAGTAGCTGCGTTGTTGACACTACACTAATCAAGTCGTTCCGTTGAGTGTAATAGTTTCTACAGTGGTACTATTCGGGGGCTAGCTGGCTAGCTAGCAGTGTTGTTTACGTTACGTTGCGTTAGAAGAACGACAATAGCTGGCTAGCTAACCTAGGAAATCGCTCTAGACTACACAATTATCTTTGAAACAAAGACGGCTATGTAGCTAGCTATGTAGCTAGCTACGATCAAACAAATCAAACCGTTGTACTGTAATGAAATGAAATGAAAATGTGATACTACCTGACCGGGTTGTTGAATTCGAAACAGTAGACGTTGGCTAGCTGTTAGCTGTTGGCTGTTGGCTAGCTAGCAGAGTCTCCTACGTTAAGGACGACAAATAGCTGGCTAGCGAACCTCAGTGAATTAAGATAATCACTCCAAGGCTACACACAGTAAACTACACAATTATCTTGGAAACAAAGACAGCTATGTAGCTAGCTAACACTAGACTAATCAAGTCGTTCAGTTGAGTGAATAGCACTACAGTGATGCTAATCTGTGTGCGTTAGCTAGCGTTGCTAGCTCCTGGGCAAATAGCAGTGAAGGCTACGTTAGGGGCGACGAAATACGATAATTATGCAATTATCTCTGATACAAGGACGGCTATGTAGCTAGCTAAGAAGAATTGCTAAGATTAGCCAAATCAAATCAACCGTTGTACTATAATGAAATGTAATGAAGAAGTTATACAACCTGCAGAGCGAAGTGCGAATGCGACCGCTCGCTCCAACCCGGAACCGGGTCGGCATTGAGCGCCAAATCCGACTTCACAGCATGGTTCTGCAGTTTTGTGACTGGCTGATAACAACAGCTACCAAGACAGCCTCTTAACCTTTCTAGCGCAACATTCTGCTGAAAAGGCAGCGTGCAAAATTCAAAAATATATTTTTGAAATATGTAACTTTCACACATTAACAAGTCCTATACAGCAAATGAAAGATAAACTTATTGTTAATCTACCCATCGTGTCCGATTTCAAAAGGCTTTACAGCGAAAGCATAACATATGATTATGTTAGGTCAGAGCCAAGTCACAAAAACACAGCCATTTTTCCAGCCAAAGTAGGAGTCACAAAAAGCAGAAATATAGATAAAATTAATCACTAACCTTTGATGATCTTCATCAGATGACACTCATGGGACTTCATGTTACACAATACATGTATGTTTTGTTCAATAAAGTGCATATTTATATCCATAAATCTTAGTTTACATTGGTGCGTTACGCTCAGGAATGTTTTGCTTCCAAAACATTTGGTGATTTTGCAGAAAGCCACATCAAGTTACAGAAAGAGTCATCATAAACTTTAATATAAGATACAAATGTTATTCACAGAATTAGAGATATACTTCTCCTTAATTAATGCAACCGCTGTGTCAGATTTCAAACAAACTTTATGGAAAAAGCAAAACATGCAATAATCTGAGTATGGCGCTCAGACAACAAATCAAGCAATACAGATATCCGCCATGTTGGAGTCAACAGGAGTCAGAAATAGCATTATAAATATTCACTTACCTTTGATGATCTTCATCAGAATGCACTCCCAGGTATCCCAGATCCACAATACATTTTTGATTTGTTTGATAAAGTTAATCTTTATGTCCAAATAACTCCTTTTTGTTTGTGCATTTAGACCAGTAATCCAAAAGCTCAATGTGCGATCGCTTAGTTCAGAAGAAAAGTCAAGAAGTTCCATTACAGTCCATAGAATCATGTCAAACGAAGTATAGAATCAATCTTTAGGATATTTTTATCATAAATCTTCAATAATGTTCCAACCGGAGAATTCCTTTGTATACAGAAATGCAATGGAACTCAAGCTAACTATCACGTGAATGTGCGTGGTACTCAGTGGTCTGTCAGTGACAGACCACTGACTCAAAGAGCCCTCTTTCCCCCCTCCTTCACAGTAGAAGCATCAAACAAGGTTCTAAAGACTGTTGACAACTAGTGGAAGCCTTAGGAAGTGCAAGTTGACCCCATAGACTCGATAGGCCAAGAGTTGAAAAACTACAAACCTCAGATTGCCCACATCCTGGTTGGATTTTCTCAGGTTTTTACCTGTCATATTTATTTAATCTTTATTAAACAAGGCAAGTCAGTTTAAAAACAAATTCTGCCTGTTCAGGGGCAGAACGACAGTTTTGTACCTTGTCAGCTCGTGGGTTTGAACTTGCAACCTTCAACCCGTTACTAGTCCAACGCTCTAACCACTTGGCTACTCTGCCACCCATATGAGTTCTGTTATACTCACAGACATCATTCAAACAGTTTTAGAGACTTCAGAGTATTTTCTATCTAAATCCACTGGGACTGAGTAGCAGGCAGTTCACTCTGGGCACGCTTTTCATCCAAACGAGAAAATGCTGCCCCCTATCCCAAACAGGTTACATTTCCATTGAAAAAGCCCATTTGATTTGATGTTTGTACCATTTCTAATAATATTGGGTCAAGTTCAGACCAAAACGTTAAACAGAATTCCGGTGGGATGCCATCCCATCTAGGGGATTTACGCATTGAGCTTCCACCCTGACTCTTTGAAAAGGGGCTTGCCATGCAGCCAATTCTTATGCATCAGACGCATCTGCACTCGAAATGAGGATATTATCATTGAATCAAATACATTTTGATCGAATATCCTTCACAGAGTCTGCTCCACAGAAAGTTTGGACTCTGCTCTCGATAAAGTCCGGGCTATGGACAGACATGACACATTACAATTCTAACGCAACAAAAAATAAATTGTAGCCCTGACATTAAAAACATTATTAGACAACACTGCAATATATTGCAAACTGGGTGCTATGATGTGTTTCATGATCTTCCAGTTTACTATCTACAACTTGGTCTCAGAGCATTTTGTATTAATCTGTAAGTAAATCCAGGAACACTCCTTTTAGTATGATATTTTAAATTTCGTATAAAATGTTATGAATTTGCAAAACAAGCTAAATGTTATGATTTTGCAAAATATGTGATACGTTAGGAATTCCAAATTGCTAGGTGGCTAGGTGGATAAGGCTGATGTTAGTTAGCTGGCTAACTTTAGCTAGGCTAGGGGATAGGGTTAGGGTTAAGGATAGGGTTAAGGCTAGGAGTTAGGTTTAAAGGGGAAGTGTTAGCTAACAAGTGGCAAGGCTCAGGAGAAGATGCAGACAGTTTTGAAGTAACAAAAGTGTATTTCAAAAACAGGGGGGCAGGCAAACAACAGGGCAGGCAGAGGTCAGTATTCCAGAGCAGAGTCCAAAAGGTACAGAATGGCAGGCAGGTTCAGGGCAGGCAGAAGTCGTAATTCAGGGTGGTGTGACAAGGTACAGAACGGCAGGCAGGCTCAGGGTCAGAGCCGGCAGAATGGTCAGAACCGGAAAAACAGGAACTAGAAGAAGACAGAAGCACGGGGAAAACACTGGTATACTTGACGAAACCAAACAAACTGGCAACAGACAAACAGAGAAAACAGGTATAAATACACTAGGGATAATGGGGAAGATGAGTGACACCTGGCTGGGGGTGGAGACAAGCACAAATACAGGTGAAACAGATCAGAGTGTGACACTAAGTAGTAGCAAAGTTGCTAATTGGCTAAAAGGCTAAAGTTGTCCATGACGAGATTTGAATATGCAACCTTTGGGTTGCCAAATGTTCACTTTTCTACGCTCATCCATCCAACCCGACCAATCACCCTCATAACCTTCTGTCTAACATATCATACTAATTTCAGTGTCTCGGATGTACGCTTACTATGTTACATCTCGTCTAAGAGACCAGGCTGCAACTCCAGGTCAGCAGCCTAAAGGCTCTGCATGATCAATCCGACATCTGCAGTGATGTCTGAAGTGGCTATACAGCATGTGGCCTCTGTAGAAGTTAAAGCTTTCATACTTCTTGCGCTCTGGGGAGCTGTCATATAAATTAGTCTGCACCGCACCACTCATAGCATTCAGGGATAATCTCTATAGCCATCCATCTAATTACAACAACTGCCTAAACAAAAAGACAACACCTTACCTCTTCTGAGATGTTGGAGTCTGTTTCTCAGTGATTGACATATGAACTCAGCAAAGATAGCATGAACTAAAATGACTTGCACCATTTTCCCACCTGCATCTCCATCCCAAATCTCCCCAGCAAAATGTGCCTACACTTAGGCAACTGTTTATATGTGTATTACACACTATGTTGAGGTAAACATCTGAGTATAATGCTTGTATGGATGTCAACCCCAATACATGTTCATGTCATTAATCAATGGCATAGCCTGCCAAACCCACCCCAAATTGTGCTCTGCCTCATGAGTCTCCGGTCACTGCGGATTGAACCCAGATCTGTAGTGATGTCTCAAGCACTAAGATGCAGTGCCTTACACTGCTGCCACTTGGGAGGCCCTTGTCTTTTTAGATGTGACATTTTTTATAATCTTCTACATATTCCTTCTTAATATGCATTGACTCCTATTCATCAGTATCTAGTCAACTATCTGCTTGCACCTGTTATGCACAGCTGGAGTGTCTTCTTAATACATGTCCTGAAATGTAGGCTGAAATGTATAGACATTTTGTTTTCTAGCACCTTGCATTACCACTTTTTGTATTCTTTAAGCATGAATAAAATTAATTATATTATTTTTGCATCTCAGCCTCCTTAGGTTATTCCTTTTCATACTTTGAGTAGTCTCTCTCTCTCTCTCTCTTTCAGGCTGAGGAAATATAATTTTCTCTGTTTTTACTAGTCCTCCCAGTTTTGACTCTGAACCTGCCTGCCCTGACCTCAAGCCTGCCTGCCCTCTGTACCTCCTGGACTTTGACCTTGTTATGATCTTTTGCCTGTCCATGACCATTCTCTTGCCTGCCCTTTGGACACTATTAAATATCAGAGACTTGAACCATCTGCCTCCCGTGTCTGCATCGGGTCTCACCTTGTGCCCTTATACATTCTCTGTCTGAGAATGGAGATGAGATGTATTCACACACACACACTTTGCCTTTTCACTAACTGTATGTATTGATGTTCTAAAACACTGCAGCGTGCAGTTCTTGACATACTCAAACCGTGCGCTTGGCACCTGCTACCATACCCCGGCACTTAAAAGGTACAAATATTTGTCTTGTCTTGCCCATTCGACCTTGAATGGCACACACACAATCCGTGTCTCAATGATTATAAATCCTTCTTTAACCTGTCTCCTCCCCTTCATCTACTCAGATTGAAGTGGATTTAACAGGTGACATCAACAAGGGATCATATATTTTACATGGATTCACTTGGTCAGTCTATGGGTGTGTTTGTAAATTCAATCCGGAGTGCCAGAGTGCGCTCAGAATGCACTCTGGGCATTCGTAAATTAAAAAAGTGTTATCAGATTGTCTGTTCATAAATTCAGAGCGTTACACTCGCAGAGCGTTCAGAGCGAACACTGGATGCTCTTGCCGAAGAGTAGGGTTGATCATGAGCATTCTGACCTTACAACTGCAGTCAAGCACCCAAGCTAGCTAGGGAGCTTGCTAGCTACTTCCAGACACAAATGAGAGAACACCTCACTCTGACCATTTTACACACTCTAGCAGAGCTGGTTAGGCAGTTTTCATGTTATCCAGATCGTTGGTAACTGTAACTGTGCTGCTAGCAACAATTTAATAACGCTTTTTTGGCCGACAACAGCCATATCAAATCATATCAAATTTTATTGGTTGCATAAATATATTTAGCAGATGTTATTGTTGGTGTAGCGAAAATATTGTGTTCCTAGGTCCAACAGTGTTGTAATATCTAACAATTTGCAACAATACACACAAATCTAAAAGTAGAAGAATGGAATTTAGAAATATATCAACATTAGGATGAGCAATGTCGGAGTAGCATTGACTAAAATACAGTAGGATAGAATACAGTATATACATATGAAATGAGTAAAGCAGTATGTAAACATTATTAAAGTGACTTGTGTTCCATTATTAAAGTTACCAGTGATTCTGTGTCTATGTACATAGGGAAGCAGCCTCTAAGGTGCAGGGTTGAGTAACCGGGTGGAAACCGACTAGTGATGGCTATTTAACAGTCTGATGGCCTTGACATAGAAGCTGTTTTTCAGTCTCTCGGTCCCAGCTTTGATGCACCTGTACTGACCTCACCCTCTGGATGATAGCGGGGTGAACAGGCCATGGCTCGGGTGGTTGATGTTCTCTTGAGGTTGAAGAGGCGCTGTTACGCCTTCTTCACCACATGGTCTGTGAGGGTGAACCATTTCCAAATGTCAGTGATGTGTACGCTGAGGCAGTTGAAGCTTATTACCTTCTCCACTGCGGTCCCATCAATGAGGATAGGGGCGTGCTCCTCTGCTATTTCCTGAAGTCCACGATCAGCTCCTTCGTTTTGTTGACGTTGAGGAGAGGTTATTTTCCTCCTGTAGGCTGTCTCGTCATGGTTGGTAATCAGGCCTACTACTGTTGTGTCGTCTGTAAACTTGAGTTGGAGGCGTGCACCCTTGTGGGATCCCTGTGTTGAGGATCAGCGAGTTAAGGTGTTGTTTCCTACCTTCACCACCTGGGGGGCCTGTCAGGAAGTTCAGGACCCAGTTGCACAGGGCGAGGTTCAGACCCAGGGCCTGGTGTGGTTAATCTCACTAAGACCCCGACATGTCTGCCTCTCCATCGGGTCTTCGCTTCCTACTCTCCGGTAGGCCTCGCTGAAGAAGCTAGTCCATTGTTCGGGGGATGTCGGGTGGCCAGCGAGTACCCAGCAATTCGTATTCCAATAGTTCTAACTGGGTCTATGTAGTAATGCACAAAACAAACTGATTAAGAAAATTTGAGAAAAACACTGGAAAAAAAAGCAACAACAAGAAGTACAAACCTGCAATCTATTATCGGAGCTCGAGGCGAGGCACCAATTTAGCAATATTTGTGGGCAGTGGGCACATAGCCTGTCTTAACTTGAGAGCCAAGTGTGCTTATGAGAGAGGGAAAGAGGAAGGGAGAGATGTACAGACTCAGCGAGCCTTGTTATTAAGCCATAGGCAGACTTGTGCCCAGAAAATGAGGTGGACTTCCCTAACCTCCTGCCAAATGTACAACTATATAAGAGATACATATTTCCCTCAGATAACAAGTACACAAAAATAATTTGAAAACAAATCAAATATTGATAAGCTCCGGTATCTGTTAGGTGAATACCACAGTTTGTAATCATCACAGCAAAATGTGTGGCCTTTTGCTGTTTTATTTATTTTTTATTTTATGAGTGTGCAAAGCTGTCATCAAGGCTCAGGGTGGCTACTTTGAAGAATCTCAAATATAACATATATTTTGATTTGTTTAACTATTGGAAAACAACAGTTAGCCTTCTACATACTATATACATTTTACAGACACAATGTATTTTACAATAGTTATCTTTTGTTTGTTTTTATTCCAATCCTTCAGCTACCCTCAATCCCTCTAATCTATCTCTGAAGACCCTCCAGTTTGATTTCTATTTGCCATCTATTTTTAACTGTTCTGTTTCACAAAAGTTCTGAACCTAAATACATTTTACGGACACAGTATATTTTATGTTAGCTGTCTTGTTTTTGGTCCCACTATTCAGCTCCACTCAACCCCTCCCATCAATCTCTTAACCCTTTAGACCCCAATATAACTCTAGAATGCTGCTGTAGATTACTGAACATTTCCAAGATGAAGCTCATTTTCTCACACATTTCAAACAGACATAACTCAAAACAAAGAACAAATTAAAATTAGTAAGTTTTAAAGAGCACAACCTCTTATTTAATATGACACAACATTAATGTCAATAGGAATAACACTAATTGTGTCTTCCATTGTGTACAGACACAAACTATATAAAAACACTCAAATTGTAGTAAATTTGACTAAATTACTCACTCAAAATGTACCAAATATTATTTACCAAATATTATTTACATATAAATGAATACAATTATCCAAAATGTGACCAGAGGACAATATTCAGAAAGTATTTCAAAACCCACACAAAGTAGGCTATTGGATTGACAATGATTCTTACTTCTGTAACAATGTAAAAATGCAAATACTATTCAGATACTATTTCAAAATGTAGGAAACCTCTCTCATTAAGATATAATATAGACCAGGCCTGACACAAAATGTGGAAATAGTAGCCGACTATAGTAGACAACAATTCAGTGAATGCAACAAGTATTTAATAGAGACAGATAAGAAGAACATACAAAACAACTGTATATAACATCTGTAGGACAAATTCATACTGTATTTCACACTCTCAGTTGGGGTTTGCATTTAGACTACAACAAGTCATGACATTTCTGGAAGCACTGCCCCATCCTGAAAAGTGGCACAGAACACATAGAGCACTCAAAGGAGGTTTCTACACATCTCCCACTCTTTGACCTGCGTCCACTCCAGATGCACACACAAGATGGTCAACCTACCCATTTTTCTAGTTTTAATCCATTACAAGCTCTGGAACAGATATAAGTTCCTACCACTTCTAAAAACGACTCCAAACCCCTGGACTTTCATTTTAGACCCAGGCTGTGTGGTACAAGGTTGAATGGTGGGACTTGGGGTGAACACACTCTTGTGTGCTCTTCCTCTTCCCCTCCCTCTTCCTCCTCCTCTCCCTCTGCTTCATCCTCTACCTCCTCCTCTCCCTCTTCCTATCCATGTTCCTTTTCCTCCACTTCACTCTCCTCTTTCTCTCTCCCTCCACTCTCCTCTTGCTCCCTCCTCCCTCCTTGCTCCACATCTCTATCCCTCAATCATCTTTAACTCCTCTTCCTCCCTGCCTTTTGCTGCTGAGCCGTGACTCTCCACATCACTTCCCTCACTTTCACTGACCTAGAGGAATTACAGAGGGAGAGGAACAACAGATAGGATACAATTGTTACTCGATTCTAGGAATATGTTACACGTCACTACTTCACAGGAGAGTCATTTGAACAAAACATTTATTTTTTGGCAGAAATGGCTGCTGAAACCTGTGAACTTTCATGTGCCTTAATAACAAATGTGCATGCCATCTGTAAATATGAATAAAATTTGGTAATTACAAGCCAAGTTGGTTAAATTAAAAAGATAGCAACCTTCCCACTAGCCATGATTGGCTGAGAGAATGAGTGGGCTGGACATGCCAGAGATGAGTTCGGTTTGGTCTGCCATGTAGATCGCTTCTGTCCATAACATGAACTGGTCAGTATGTGTAGGTAATCCTTTCTAATACGTCATTTTTAAAGATATCACATGGTAGAACTTACTTTGGTCCCAGCTCTCTGCAGGTCATTCACTAGGTCCCCCCGTGTGGTTCTGGGATTTTTGCTCACCGGTCTTGTGATCATTTTGACCCACGGGGTGAGATCTTGCATGGAGCCCCAGTTCGAGCGAGATTATCAGTGGTCTTGTATGTCTTCCATTTCTAATAATTGCTCCCACAGTTGATTTCTTCAAACCAAGCTGCTTATCTATTGCAGAGTCAGTCTTCCCAGCCTTGTGCAGGTCTACAATTTTGTTTCTGGTGTCCTTTGACAGCTCTTTGGTCTTGGCCATAGTGAAGTTTGGAGTGTGACTGTTTGAGGTTGTGGACAGGTGTCTTTTATACTGATAACAAGTTCAAACAAGTGCAATTAATACACGTAACGAGTAGAGGACAGAGGAGCCTCTTAAAGAAGAAGTTACAGGTCTGTGAGAGCCAGAAATCTTGCTTGTTTAATACGTGACCAAATACTTATTTTCCACCATAATTTGCAAATAAATTCATAAAAAATCCTACAATGTGATTTTCTGGATTTCTTTCTCTCATTTGTCTGTCATAGTTGAAGTGTACCTATGATGAAAATTACAGGCCTCTCTCATCTTTTTAAGTGGGAGAACTTGCACAATTGGTGGCTGACTAAATCTTTTTGCCCCACTGTATATATATATATATATATATATATATATATATATATATATATATACTTCTCTATGAGACTCAAAATTGTGCTCAGGTGCATCCTGTTTCCATTGATCATCACTGTTTCTACAACTTGATTGGAGTACACCTGTGCTAAATTCAATTGATTGGACATGATTTGGAAAGTACACACCTGTCTATATAAGGTCCCACAGTTGACATGGCATGTCAGGGCACAAACCAAGCAATGAGATCGAAGGAATTGGCCCGTAGAGCTCTGAGACAGGATTGTGTCGAGGCACAGATCTTGGGAAGTGTAGCGAAACATTTAGCAGCATTGAAGTTCACCAACAACACAGTGGCGTCCATCATTCTTAAATGGAGGAAGTTTGTAACCACTAAGACTCTTCCTAGAGCTGGCCACCCGACCAAACTGAGCAATCGGTGAAGAAGGGCCTTGGTCAGGGAGGTGACCAGAACCCAATGGTCACTCAGACAAACTCCAGAGTTCCTCAGTGGAGATGGGAGAATCTTCCAGAAGGACAACTATCTCTGCAGCACTCCAGCAATTAGGACATCATGGTAGTGGCCAGATGGAAGCCACTCCTCAGTAAAGACACATGACAGCCCACTTGAAATTTGCCAAAGACACTAAAGACTCTCAGACCATGAGAAACAAGATGATCTAGTCTGATGAAACCAAGATTAAACTCTTTGGGCTGAATGCCAAGCATCACTTGGAGCAAGGTCGTGGCAGAATCATGCTGTGGGGATGATTTTCAGCTGCAGAGACTGGGAAAGATGAACTGAGCAAAGCACAGAGATTCTTGATGAAAGCCTGCTCTAGAGTGCTCAGGACCGTAGCCTGGGGCAAAGGTTCACCTTCCAACAGGACGACTCAAAGCATACAGCCAAGACAACACAGGAGTGGCTTCAGGGACAAGTCTCTGAATGTCGCCCAGGTGGCCTAGCCACAGCCCAGACTTGAACTCATTCGAACATCTCTGGAGAGAGTTGAAAAAACTAGTGGAGCAACGCTCCCCATCCCAACCTGACAGAACGAGGAGGATCTGCAGAGAAGAATGGGAGAAACTCCCCAAATAAAGGTGTGCCAAGCTTGTAGCATCATACCTAAGAAGACTCAAGGCTGTAATCACTGCAAAGGTGCTTCAACTGTACGGAGTAAAGGGTCAGAATACTTATGTAAGTGAAATATTTCTTATTTTTTTATTATAAATTTGCCAAAAAATCTAAAATCCTGCATTTGCTTTGTCATTATGGGGTAAAAGTGTGTAGATTGGTGAAAGGAAAAAACAATTTAATGAATTTCAGAATAAGGCTGTAACGTAACAAAATGTGGAAAAAGTCAAGGGTCTGAAAACGTATCAAATCCACAGTAGGTATTCATCTTGTCCAGATGGGATAGTGTGCAGTGTGATGGCGATTGCATCGTCGGTGGATCTATTGGGGGCGGTATGCAAATTGAAGTTGGTCTAGGGTGTCAGGTAAGGTAGAGGTGATATGATCCTTACATAGCCTCTCAAAGTACTTCATGATAACAGAAGTGAGTGCTATGGGGGCGATAGTCATTTAATTCAGTTACCTTGGCTTTCTTGAATACAGGAACATTGGTGGACATCTTGAATCAAGTGGAGACAGCAGACTGGGATAGGGAGATATTTAATATGTCCGTAAACACTCCAGACAGCTGGTTTGAGCATGCTCTGAAAGACGCGGCTAGGGATGCCGTCTGGGCCGGCAGCCTTGCGGTCGGCCCACGGAGAGCGAAATCCCACAGTTCTTGGGAGCGGGCCACGTCCCGCTTCACCGTGTTATCCTCAAGCGGGCGAAGTGTGTCACTTGTCCGGGTGCAAGACGTCAGTGTCCGTAACGTGGCTGGCTTTCCTTTTGTAATCCAGGATTGTATGTAGGCCCTGCACATATGTCTGATGTCTGACCTGTTGAATAGCAACTCCACTATGTCTCTGTACTGACTTTTTGCCTGTTTGATTGCCTTACGTGGGAATAACTACACTGTTTTATATTCAACCATATTCATTCACTTTGCCATGGTAAAATGTGGTGGTTCGCGCTTTTTGTTTTGTGCGAATGCTGCCATCTAGCCACAATTTTTTTGTTTGGGTAGGTTTTAATTGTCATAGTGGGAACAACATCCCCTATTCACTTCCTGATGAATTCAGATCAAAAGCAAATTTTATTTGTCACATGCTCCGAATAGACCTTTTTGTGAAATACTTACCTACAAGCCCTTAACCAATAATGCAGTTAAAGATATAGAGTCAAGATAATATTTACTAAATAAACTAAAGTAAAAAAATTGAATCAAAAAGTAACACATGAAGATGACATAACAATAACGAGGCTATATACTGGGGGTTCCGGGACCGAGTCCATGTGCGAGGGTACAGGTTAGCCGAGACAATTTGTAAAGTGACTGTGCCTAGATAATAAACAGCGAATAGCAGCAGTGTAAAAACAAAAGGCGGGGGTCAATGTAAATAGTCTTGGTGGCCATTTGATGAATTGTTCAGCAGTCTTATGGCTTGGGGGTAGGAGCTTTTTGGTCATAGGCTTGGCACTCCAGTACTGCTTGCCATGCAGTAGATTATGTTATAACAGAACATGGCCAAATGTTCAAATGTTCATAAATGACCAACATGTTCAAATAATAATAATCACAGTAGTTGTCGAGGGTGCAACAGGTCAGCACCTCTACCACTCCTGCTGTCTCTAGAGATTTGAAAACAGCAGGTCTGGGACAGGTAGCAGGTTCGGTGAACAGGTCAGGGTTCCATAGCCGCAGGCAGAACAGTTGAAACTGGAGCAGCAGCACAGCCAGGTGGACTGGGGACAGCAAGGAGTCATCATGCCAGGTAGTCCTGAGGCATGGTCCTAAGGTTCAGGTCCTCTGAGACAAAGAAAGAAAGAATTAAAGAGGGGAACCGGCCAAGTAGAGACAGCAAGGGCAGTCGTTGCTCCAGTTCACCGTTCACCTTCACACTCCTGGGCCAGACTACACTCAATCATAGGACACTACTGAAGAGATGAGTCTTCAATAAAGACTTAAAGGTTGAGACCGAGTCTGCGTCTCACATGGGTAGGCAGACCATTCCATAAAAATTTAGCTCTATATACGGAAAGCATTGCCTCCAGCTGTTTGCTTAGAAATTCTAGGGACAATTAGGAGGCCTGCGTCTTGTGACCATAGCGTACGTGTAGGTATGTAAGGCAGGACCAAATCGGAAAGATAGGTAGGAGCAAGCCCATGTAATGCTTTGTAGGTTAGCAGTAAAACCTTGAAATCAGCCCTTGCCTGAACAGGAAGCCAGTGTAGTGAGGCTAGCACTGGAGTAATATGATCACATTTTTGGTTCTAGTCAGGATTCTAGCAGCCGGTTTTAGCACTAACTGCAGTTTATTTTGTGCTTTATCTGGGTAGCTGGAAAGTAGAACATTGCAGTAGTCTAACCTAGAAGTAACAAAAGCATGGATTCATTTTTCTGCATCATTTTGGACAGAAAATGTCAGATTTTTGCAACGTTACGTAGATGGAAAAAAGCTGTCCTTGAAACAGTCTTCATTTGTTCGTCAAAGAGAGATCAGGGTCAGAGTAACACAGAGGTCCTTCACAGTTTTATTTGAGAGACTGTACAAATCAAATCAAATCAAATGTATTTATATAGCCCTTCGTACATCAGCTGATATCTCAAAGTGCTGTACAGAAACCCAGCCTAAAACCCCAAACAGCAAGCAATGCAGGTGTAGAAGCACGGTGGCTAGGAAAAACTCCCTAGAAAGGCCAAAACCTAGGAAGAAACCTAGAGAGGAGTCAGGCTATGTGGGGTGGCCAGTCCTCTTCTGGCTGTGCCGGGTGGAGATTATAACAGAACATGACCAAGATGTTCAAATGTTCATAAATGACCAGCATGGTCGAAATAATAATAAGGCAGAACAGTTGAAACTGGAGCAGCAGCACGGTCAGGTGGACTGGGGACAGCAAGGAGTCATCATGTCAGGTAGTCCTTGGGCATGGTCCTAGGGCTCAGGTCCTTCCGAGAGAGAGAGAAAGAAAGAGAGAAGGAGAGAATTAGAGAACGCACAATTCGATTCACACAGGACACCAAATAGGACAGGAGAAAGTACTCCAGATATAACAAACTGACCCTAGCCCCTGACACATACACTACTGCAGCATAAATAATGGAGGCTGAGACAACCATCAAGATTAATTGTCAGATTCAACAGAAGATCTCCTTGTTTCTTGGGACCTAGAACAAGCATCTCTGTTTTGTCCGAGTTTAAAAGTAGAACGTTTGTAACCATCCACTTCCTCATGTCTGAAACACAGGCTTCTCGCGAGGGCAATTTTGGGGCTTCACCATGTTTCATTGAAATGTACAGCTGTATGTCATCCACATAGCAGTGTAAGTTAACATTATGTTTTCGAATGACATCCCCAAGAGGTAAAATATATAGTGAGAAACAATAGTGGTCCTAAAACGGAACCTTGAGGAACACCGAAACTTACAGCTGATTTGTCAGAGGACAAAACATCCAGAGACAAACTGATATCTTTCCAACAGATATGATCTAAACCAGGCCAGAACTTCTCCGTGTAGAACAATTTGGGTTTCAATCTCTCCAAAGACTGTGGTGATCGATGGTATCAAAAGCAGCACTAAGGTCTAGGAGCACGAGGACAGATGCAGAGCCTCGTTATGAGCGCTATTAACCTCTCTCTGGTACCTGGACGCTAGCGTCCCACCTTGACAACAACCAGTGAAATTGCAGGGTTCAAATTCAAACAACAGAAATCCCATAATTAAAATTCCTCAAACATAGAAGCATTTTACCATTTTAAAGATAGACTTGTTGTTAATTTACATTTACATTTAAGTCATTTAGCAGACGCTCTTATCCAGAGCGACTTACAAATTGGTGCAAACACCTATGACACCAGTGGAACAGCCACTTGCATCTAAATCTTGTTGGGGAGGGGGATGTCCGATTTCATCCTAGGCTTTCCTTGGAAGAGGTGGGGTTTCAGGTGTCTCCGGAAGGTTATGTTGGTGTGTCCTGGCAAATCTGATCAGTTTTTCCAGCCATTGGGGGCCAGACAAATTGCAGAAATATCAGTTTTGATTGGGCTGAGCGGGGAACTGTACTTCCTCAGTGGTGGGAGGCGAGCAGGCCAGAGGTGGATGAACGCAGCCCTTTCGGGTGTAGGGCCCACATCAGAGCCTGAGGTAACTGAGGTGCCGTCTCCCTCACAGCTCCGGTGAAAGCCACAACAAATGACAGAAATACTCATCATAAACATTGATAAACTATACAAGTGTTATTCATGGAAATATAGATAAACTTCTCCTTAATGCAACCTCTGTGTCAGATTTAAAAACGCTTTAAGTCAAAAGCACACGTTGTGATTATGTTAGGTCTGCACCTAGCCACAGAAATGCATACAGCCATTTTTCAGCCAAGGAGAGTGTCACAAAAGTCAGAAATACCATTACAATTCATCACTTACCTTTGATGATCTGCATCTGGTGGCACTCCCAGGTCTCCATGTTAGACAATAAATGTTTGTTTTGTTCGATAATGTCCCTCTTCATGAGCAAAAACCTCATCTTTTTTACATGTTTTGTCCAGTAATCCGAATGCAGAAGACGCGTGAACTAATTCCAGGACAAAACGTTTTTAAAAAGTACAATAAAAGTTAGTAGAAACATGCCAAACAATGTATAAAATAAATCCTCCGGTTGTTTGTGTCATATAAAATCAATAATTTTTCAACCACACTGATGTCTGCCAGACATGCAGAGATGCGAAACAAAGAAGCCACCTGGTCACAGTCAGGGGGCATGGCTGATTAATTGGACATTTCCACTGGCATAGCAATGATACGAGTGTATCTCCCTCAGGTTATGACAGAGCCAGGTGAAACAATGCCTAAAGCCTGGTCACATAAGAGAGGGCCTAGAACAGAGAACTGGGGGACAGTCTTTGTATGGTGGAAAGCGCTTTCAATGGAAAAACAGCCTTTCAAAATAATACTACCACCTGGTAGGATTTTCCCTGTCAGGTAGGACGCAACTCGGCGTGGGCCGCGCCGGGAGATGCCTCAACTCGGAGAGGGTGGAGAGGGAGGATCTGATGGTTCACAGTGTCGAAGGCATCTATCTTCTCAGAAGGATGAGAGTAGCAGGCTCTTTAAGTTAGCTTTCAGCAAAAGTGCGGAGCTGCCCCCTCCCTAGTGAAGTTAAAGATGCAGTTTACCAGTTGACATTTGCAGTCTCAGTGCTACGTGAGGTGGCTCAGACTAAGTCATTTTGAAATATTATTGTTTGTCTTTAGGAAAATTTGGTGCCCCAACTTCCTAGTTAATTACAGCTATGTGATTAAGGGAATGGGAATAATTACACAAGAGTTTTTATAAATAGGTCAAGTTTGGCTTTTTTAAGACACAACACTTTATTACTGCCACTTTTAGTGAGTTTGGAACACATCCTGGATAGAGAGACATTCATTATGTTCAACATAGGAGGGCCAAGCACAGAAAGCAGCTCTTTCAGTAGATTAGTTGGAATAGGTCCAGTATGCAGCTTGAAGGTTTAGAGGCCATGATTATTTTCATCAATGTGTCAAGTGATATAGTACTAAAAACTAGTGTCTCCATGACCCTAGGTCCTGGCAGAGTTGTGCAGACTCAGGACAACTGAGCTTTGGAGAAATACGCAGATTTAAAGAGAACTATCATTTGTTTTCTAATGATCATGATCTTTTCCTCAAAGAAGTTGATGAATTTATCACTGCTGAAGTGAAAGCCATCCTCTTAAGGAAATGCTGCTTTTTAGTTACCTTTGCGACAGTATCAAAAGACATTCTTGGATTGTTTTTATTTTCCTCAATTAAGTTGGAAAATAGGATTATCGAGCAGCATAGAGGGCTCTTTGATTGCATGGTACTGTCTTTCCAAGCTAGTCAGTAGAATTCCAGTCATAGCGCCATGTCCGTTCCAATTTTCTTGAAGCTTGCTTCAGAGCTCGGGTATTTTCTGTATACCAGGAGCTAGTTTCTTATGACAAATGTTTTTTGTTTTTAGGGGTGTGACTGCATCTAGGGTATGGCCAAGGTTAAATTGAGTTCCCTCAGTTAGGTGTTAATTCATTTTTGTACTCTGGCGTCTGGATGGAGTCTGGGCATCAAGGAAGCTTTGTCCGATAATTTATTGCACGACTTTTGATGATCCTTGTTGGGGTCTGAGCAGATTATTTATTTAAATTGCAAACGTAATAAAATGGTGGTCCGATAGTCCAGGATTATGAGGAAAAACATTAAGATCCAAAACATTTATTCAATGGGACAAAACTAGGTCCAGAACCCACTGAGTCAATGATGGCTCCGAATGCCTTTTGGAGTGGGTCCGTGGACTTTTCCAAGTCACCAAAATTAGAATATTATCTGCTATGACTACAAGGTCCGATAGGAAAACACAGTGAGGGAACACAGGGAACACAGTGAGGAATGCTGTATATGGCCCAGAAGGCCTGTAAACAGTAGCTATCAAAAGCGATTGAGTAGGCTGCATAGATTTCATGACTAGAAGCTCAAAAGACGAAAACGTCTTTGCGGGATGCGCGGGAGATATGGTCACGAGTGTAACCAGGAGGTGAGGCCTCATTTAACACAGTAAATTCATCAGGCTTAAGCCATGTTTCAGTCAGGCCAATCACATCAAGAATATGATCAGTGATTAGTTAATTGACTATAACTGCCTTGGAAGTGAGGGATCTATTTGAGATGTGAGGTATCACAATCTATTTCAATAATGTCAGGATTGGAGGATGTCTTTATTCTAGTGAGATTGCTAAGGCCAACACCACCATGTTTAGGTTTGCCCAACCCAGGTCGAGGCACAGATATGGTCTCAATGGGGATAGCTGAGCTGACTACACTGACTGTGCTAGTGGCAATGTGTTGGTAGAACTACGGTAGCATTTTCCTCATATTCAATGGGTGTTGAGCGTTCAGTAAATTCATTAGTTATTCTGCGCTCTGGAACACTCAGACGTTTTTGTACACTCTGTGTATTTAGAATAGAATGTTTTGGTGATTAGGTGACTATTTAGTTAGCTGAGGTTCTGAGAGACAACCCTCCTTGCCTTCAAGCTGAGAGTTGGGGTCAATTCCATTTCAGTTCAAACTGAAGTTCAAATGCAAAATTTTCATAAGAAATATTGAGAAAAATGTGCATTTCAAATTTCCACTTACTTCCTAGGTGAGTGAATTTAAATTGATTTGACCTCAACACACACACACCTGATCCCCTACTCACATTTATATGTGATCAGGCACTGCCTGAGTCCCAACTTCCTGAAGATGTCCACAGCTATCTCCATGGGGTATGGTCTGTCACAGTGAAGAGACTAAGTTAAGGATACCTATTCAATATAACATAATATCATATAAACATAACATTATATAACATACTATCCGTGTGTGTGGGACCTTACCCCTCAGTTTGAGCAGCAGGGTCCGGGAGGTGGGCTGGGGGGAGCATGTGTTCCATGAAGAACACTAAACAAGGCACTGACCCATCTCCTCCTGTCGCATGCGATGTTGTCTAAAAGTGGAAGGAGAGGGATGGGGGACGAAGGGGGGAAACGAGGGGAAGGAGGATGTAGAGAAAGTGGGGAGGATTTCATGATAGATGCATACAACTAAAAAGTACATACACACAGCGATATGCAAACACATACTGATTTGTAATTTGTAATGGGCCTCATGGACACATAGCTGAAGATTACATATTAACTGACACACGTTAACAAATACAGATCAGCCACACAGTCCAACATTGCTCACAACAATGACTCACCTCATTATCAAATATGTGCATTGGCAAACACACACATCACCTGTGGCACTGATTGGAAAACACACAAAGCAAACATAGACACGGAGAGTGAAGGAGATAGAGACAGAAATAAAGAGACCGACAAGAGAGACAGGCAGGCAGACAATGTGTGAGTAGCAGAGAGAATGGTTACTGTGAGAAAAGAAAAATAATGAGATAGTTAGGAATCCTGTGTCTGCTTCCATCCCATCCACCTTCCATACCTCTTACCCTCCTGAGCACTACCAAGGGAGAGGTCTGACCGCCTAGGGCGCATCACGTGTTAGTGCATCAACAAATGTTAATGCATTGAATTGGATCGCATCAAACGAATTCGTTCCTCTAATCAAACCGAATCGTGAATCATTTCAAACAAAAACATATTCTTCCTGTGTTTTTTTCAGTCCATGTATCAAGACACAATTTGATCGTCTTGAAAGGAATGGCGCACATCCCTACTAACTCCAACCATACACCTATCCTAACCTCAACACTGTTGACCCTCCCATCATGGCCATGTAGTGATCTCCTTACCCAAACATGCAGCAGCCCCCGCCATGTCATTCAACCCTGGGTGATAGAGTCTGCACCTGAAGAGCAACAGCCCTTGAAGATGACCCTGTCATGGTGGTTTAACGCCATCTGTTCCATGGCAAAACAGAAATACCTTATTTACATAAGTAAATACCCTTTGCTATGAGACGAAGAACTTGAGTTCCGGTGCATCCTGTTTCCATTGATCATCATTGAGATATTTCTACAACTTCATTGGAGTCCACCTGTGGTAAATTCAACTGATTGGACATTATTTGGAAAGGCACACACCTGTCTATATAAGGTCCTACTGTTGAGTGCATGTCAGAGCTTGATGGAGGCACAGATCTGGGGAAGGGTTCCAAAACATTTCTGCAGCATCGAAGGTCCCCAGGTATACAGTGGCCTCCATCATTCTTAAATGGAAGAAGTTTGGAACCACAAAGACTCTGCCTAGAGCTGGCCACCCGGCAAAATTTAGCAATCGGGAGAAGGGCCTTGGTCAAGTAGTTGACCAAGATTCCGATTAGTCACTCTGACAGAGCTCTAGAGTTCCTCTATGGAGATGGGAGAACCTTCCAGAAGGACCACCATCTCTGCAGCACTCCACCAATCAGGCCTTTATGGTAAAGTGGCCAGACGGAAGCCACTCCTCAGTAAAAGGCACATGACAACCGGGTTGGAGTTTGCTAAAAAGGCACCTGAAAACTCTCAGACCAACAAGATTCTTTGGTCTGATGAAACCAAGATTGAATTCTTTGGCCTGAATGCAGTGCGTCACATCTGGATTAAAGCTGGCACCATCCCTACGGTGAGGCATGGTGGTGGCAGCATCATGCTGTGGGGATGTTTTTCAGGGAGCAGAGACTTGGAGACTTGTCAGGATTGAGAGAAATATGAACGGGCAAAGTATAGAGATATCCTTGAATGAAACCTGCTCCCGAGTGCTCAGGACCTCAGACTGGGATGAAGGTTCACCTTCCAACAGCACAACAACCCTCAGCACACAGCCAAGATAACATTTGAGTGGCTTCAGGACAAGTCTCTGAATGTACTTTAGTGGCCCAGCCAGAGCCTAACATACCTGGAGGGACCTGAAAATAGCTGTGCAGCAAAGCTCCCCATCCAACCTGACAGAGCGTGAGAGGATCTTCAGAGAAGAATGGGAGAAACTCCCCAAATACAGGTGTGCCAAGCTTGTAGCATCATACCCAAGAAGACTCGATGCTTTAATCGCTGCCATAGGTGCTTCAACGAAGTAAAGGGTCTGAATAGTTATGTAAATTTGATATTTATGTTGTTGTTTTTATAAATGAGCAACAACTGTTTTCTTGGTTATTATGAGGGTATTGTGTGAGATTGGTGAGGACATTTTAGAATAAAGCTGTAAGGTAACAAAATGTCTGAATACTTTCCGAAGGCACTGTATGTACATATGTGCACCACGTCATTGATCTCATTTTTGCTGTGTGTGCATCTTGCTAACTGTCCACTACTCACGTCTTCGGCACCATGCGATTTTAGGCCTGATGAAGACCGCCCCAGAGGCCACCAAATATATCCAGCAGGACAAAGGGGACTAGTTCCACCATGTGCCAGGAGTTTGGAACTCTAAATAGAATAGCACCAACTGCCTGTTACCGTTAAAACAAAACAGAAACAAGACAAAACCATGACAAAACAACACCAACAATAATAATAATAATAGTCATTAACAATAATAATAATTGTGATTTTACTGAAAGGATTGATGGAGCCGAGTGTGAAGGCTGCCACCAACACAGCGAAGAACAACCTCCACTGTAACGGTCCGGGTTACAAAGTGCCTCAGTGACTCATGTTTGCATCTCAATATAAAAATCTGTTTGCTTGTTCCACACAAAGAGAGCAACTTATGTTACTGAGCCAGATGTCTGTGTCAGGAGAAGCTCCAGGTGGTATCTGATTTCAAGTACCTTGGCATCATACTTGATTCAAACCTCTCTTTTAACCTCTTATGGCTGCATAATTGTTCTCAATTTCCGCCTGAAGACATACCCTAATCTAACTGCCTGTAGCTCAGCCCCCAGAGGCAAGGATATGCATATTCTTGGTATCATTTGAATGGAAACATTCTGAAGTTTGTGGAAATGTTAATTGAATGTCGGAGAATATAACACAGTAGATCTGGTGGAAGAAAAGAAAAAGAAAGAGCATACGTTTTCTGTTTTTTATTGTTGTAGCATCATCTTTCACATGTACTTGAATAGCCACACAGTCAGATAGGATGGAGATAATTTTGATGGATAACACAAGAGGGCAACTGTAGGTGTGCAAAGTTTCAGACTGATAACTTCAGGAATGGGTGAGCTACATGACATTTAGCATGAAGTCACCCAGGTGTCCCACACAAGTTGCCCAAATGTACACAAGTGGCCGAATTGGTGAAATGACCTATAACTATATACAACAGTGTAAATAACTATATACAACATATCAAAAAGCAATTCAAACACACAAAAAAATAATAATAATAAATCTTTAAAAAAACATTAGAAAATAAATATTTAAAAAACAGTACACCCTTTGGAAGTCCTCTACACACTATTTTGCTGCCTGTGCCATGTCCCATAGCAGTCTCTTTCTGATATAAAGCAGAGGCAAACTGAACAAGTGGTGTAGTTCATGCAACATAGAACACAACGACGCCTCCATGCTGTGCCCTTTTGGCCCTGAGCCACAGTCATGCCTACAGTAATGAACTGTGGCATATGAACACCACTGGAGGCAGGAGTAGAGGGGGCAGAGGTGGAGTGGACAGCTTGGCACCGGGGGCTCCCAGTCGGAGTCGCTATCACTGTGAAAGAAAACATTTAAAAAATATTTGTATTGTATGAGCCTTTTATCATCACATAAAATAAACAGATATGTATTGTGTAGAGCACACCTGTTTTCAATCCCATTCATTACCTGTTGTGTATTTAACCCTCTGTTTCCCCTCATGTCTTTGTAAGAGATTGTTTTATTGTCAGTGTAGTGTGATTGTTGTATAGGTGCGCGTCGGGTCTTCGTACCCATGTTTGTTTGTTTATGTACAGTTAGTTTTATGGAGCATACTCGTTGGACTTTATTAAAAGACTCCATTTTACATTCCATTTGACTCTCCTGCGCCTGACTTCCCTGCCACCTATTACACCTATGCATGACAAGAGCAGAGGGAACAGTCACTAAGGTGAAGTGCTGTTCCATTCAACTCCGGCCATTGTTGTGGGCCTGCCCTCCCCTGAACAGCACCCAATGGCTATTTCATATGGAAATGGAGAGGAGTAGCAGGTGCAGTGGACATGTGTGTGTTTGCTGTTCTACTCCATTCCATTTGAATAAATATTGGAAAATATATATATCTGACATGGAATATATATATATATATATATACACTGCTCAAAAAAATAAAGGGAACACTTATACAACACAATGTTACTCCAAGTCAATCCCACTTCTGTGAAATCAAACTGTCCACTTAGGAAGCAACATTGATTGACAATACATTGCACATGCTGTTGTGCAAATTGAATAGACAACAGGTGGAAATTATAGGCAATTAGCAAGACACCCCCAATAAAGGAGTCGTTCTGCAGGTGGTTACCACAGACCACTTCTCATTTCCTATGCTTCCTGGCTGATGTTTTGGTCACTTTTGAATGCTGGTGGTGCTTTCATTCTAGTGGTAGCATGAGACGGAGTCAACAACCCACACAAGTGGCTCAGGTAGTGCAGCTCATCCAGGATGCCACATCAATGCGAGCTGTGGCAAGAAGATTTGCTGTGTCTGTCAGCGTAGTGTCCAGAGTATGGAGGCACTACCAGGAGACAGGCCAGTAGATCAGGTGACGTAGAGGAGGCCGTAGGAGGGCAACAACCCAGCAGCAGGACCGCTACCTCCGCCTTTGTGCAAGGAGGAGCAGGAGGAGCACTGCCAGAGCTCTGTAAAATGACCTCCAGCAGGCCACAAATGTGCATGTGTCTGCTCATACGGTCAGAAACAGACTCCATGAGGGTGGTATATGAGGGCCCGACGTCACAGGTGGGGGTTGTGCTTACAGCCCAACACCGTGCAGGACGTTTGGCATTTGCCAGAGAACACCAAGATTGGCAAATTCGCCACTGGCGCCCTGTGCTCTTCACAAATTAAAGCAGGTTCACACTGAGCACATGTGACAGATGTGACAGAGTCTGGAGACGCTGTGGAGAACGTTCTGCTGCCTGCAACATCCTCCAGCATGACCGGTTTGGCGGTGGGTCAGTCATGGTGTGGGGTGGCATTTCTTGGGGGGCCGCACAGCCCTCCATGTGCTCGCCATAGGTAGCTTGACTGCCATTAGGTACCGAGATGAGATCCTCAGACCCCTTGTGAGACCATATGCTGGTGCGGCTGGCCCTGGGTTCCTCCTAATGCAAGACAATGCTAGACCTCATGTTTCTGGAGTGTGTCAGCAGTTCCTGCAAGGAGGAAGGCATTGATGCTATGGACAGGCCCGCCCGTTCCCCAGACCTGAATCCAATTGAGCACACCTGGGACATCATGTCTCGCTCCATCTACCACAGACTGTCCAGGAGTTGGCGGATGCTTTAGTCCAGGTCTGGGAGGAGATCCCTCAGGAGACCACCCGTCACCTCATCAGGAGCATGCCCAGGCATTGTAGGGAGGTCATACAGGCACGTGGAGGCCACACACACTACTGAGCCTCATTTTGACTTGTTTTAAGGACATTACATCAAAGTTGGATCAGCCTGTAGTGTGGTTTTCCACTTTAATTTTGAGTGTGACTCAAATCCAGACCTCAATGGGTTGATAAATTTGATTTCCATTGATAATTGCTATGTGATTTTGTTGTCAGCACATTCAACTATGGAAAGAAAAAAGTATTTAATAAGAATATTTCATTCATTCAGATCTAGGATGTGTTTTTTTAGTGCTCCCTTTATTTTTTTGAGCAGTGTATATATATACAAACAAACCACACATTTCATTGCAAATGCCAAATATATATATATATATATATATATATATACATACACATATATATATATATATATACATATATATATATATTTATCAGTGGGGCAAAAAAGTATTTAGTCAGCCACCAATTGTTCAAGTCCTCCCACTTAAAAAGATGAGAGGCTTGTAATTTTCATCATAGGTAGACTTGAACTATGACAGACAAAATGAGAAAAAAAATCCAGAAAATCACATTGTAGGATTTTTATTGAATTTGCAAATTATGGTGGAAAATAAGTATTTGGTCAATAACAAAAGTTTCTCAATAATTTGTTATATACCCTTTGTTGGCAATGACAGAGGTCAAACGTTTTCACAAGGTTTTCGCACACTGTTGCTTGGTATTTTGTCCCATTCTTCCATGCAGATCTCATTTAGAGCAGTCATGTTGGGGCTGTTGCTGGGCAACACGGACTTTCAACTCCCTCCAAAGATTTTCTATGGGGTTGAAATCTGGAGACTGGCTAGGCCACTCCAGGACCTTGAAATGCTTCATACAAAGCCACTCCTTTGTTACCCGGGCGGTGTGTTTGTGATCATTGTCATGCTGAAAGACCCAGGCACGTTTCATCTTCAATGCCCTTGCTGATGGAAGGAGGTTTTCACTCAAAATCCCACGATACATGGCCCCATTCATTCTTTCCTTTACACGGATCAGTCGTCCTGGTCCTTTGCAGAAAAACAGCCCCAAAGCATGATGTTTCCACCAGCATTCTTTGTCCTCCAAACAGGACGAGTTGAATTTTGACCAAAAAGTTATATTTTGGTTTCATCTGACCATATGATATTCTCCTATCTTCTTCTGGATCATCCAAATGCTCTCTAGCAAACTTCAGATGGGCCTGGACATGTACTGGCTTAAGTAGGGGGACACGTCTGGCACTGCAGGATTTGAGTCCCTGGCGGCGTAGTGTGTTACGTATGGTAGGCTTTGTTACTTTGGTCCCAGCTCTCTGCAGGTCATTCACTAGGCCCCCGTGTGGTTCTGGGATTTTTGCTCACCGTTCTTGTGATCATTTTGACCCCACGGGGTGAGATCTTGCATGGAGACCCAGATCGAGGGAGATTATCAGTGGTCTTGTATGTCTTCCATTTCCTAATAATAGCTCCCACAGTTGATTTCTTCAAACCAAGCTGCTTACCTACTGCAGATTCAGTCTTCACAGCCTTGTGCAGGTCTACAATTTTGTTTCTGGTGTCCTTTGACAGCTCTTTGGTCTTGGCCATAGTGGAGTTTGGAGTGTGACTGTTTGAGGTTGTGGACAGGTGTCTTTTATACTGATAACATGTTCAAACAGGTGCCATTAATACAGGTAACAAGTGGAGGACAGAGGAGCCTCTTAAAGAAGAACTACAGGTCTGTGAGAGCCAGAAATCTTGCTTGTTTGTAGGTGACCAAATACTTATTTTCCACCATAATTTGCAAATACAATGTGATTTTCTGGATTTTTTTTCTTGTTTTGTTTGTCATAGTTGAAGTGTACCTATGATGAAAATTACAGACCTCTCTCATCTTTTTAAGTGGGAGAACTTGCACAAGTTATCCTTATCCTTATGGTAGGTCCTGTTAGGTCCTGATCTGGCTATGTCTGTGCCTGTGGGCTACACTAGTTCATTTAGCAGACAAGATTAGCTTAGAATTCCGTGGCATTATGTTATATTATTTTATAGTATGAAGAATACAATTGAAAAAGCTGATTCAAATAGAAAGGATATTTTCTCCAAACGATTTGAGGGAGTGCGTACATGCAGCTATTCTGTGTTGAGCAGTTAACAAAGAAGTAGGTACTACTACATGCTTAATTTAGAGTTATTAATGTAACTTTAGTTGTTCTACAAATGTTGGACTATATGTTTTGATTTTTAATACATTGTAGGGCTGCATGATGCGACTCTAATGATGATTTGAAAAAGTTGCTTGTAAGATAGGAGCTCTGATATGTTTATTGAGCAGGCAGTACACACTTCCTCAGTCTCTCATTCACAATTTGACAAGCAGTTGATAATGCCTCTAATTTCACGCCGGCATCCCCTTTGTGTGGCCGTAATTCACCCTAAAAAAATCCACGTCTTTGCGGCCAGTGCCCGTTATGCCCTTGTCCCTGAGTTCTGCGCCTCCAAGCACCTCTCACTCATATGGCTCTACATCACGTGATTGGGTCTTTCTCACAGGCTACAAGTGAAGGCAGACACATCAGGGATGCAACTGCGTGAGTCCTTATACAATTCAGAGGTGCCTATTGAAGATATTGGAAGAACTGTCTACATTTACTGTTCGTCAGCCAACTAGATGAGTTGGCCTAATGAACAGCAAAAAGACTAGCCTATGTCAATGTACTATCCCACACGGTACAAAAGTTGACCTATTCTATTCTGTGCAAGAAATAAATATTCCAAACATACTCTGGGACAGTTGTGGGATGCAATATATACCAAAGCATAAAAACGCAATGTGGCTGACGCAACAGATCCGAACGTTTAGCTGAGCAATCTGGGAGAAGGGCCTTGGTCAGGGAGGTGACCAAGAACCCAATGGTCACTCTGACAGAGCCCAGAGTTCCTCCGTGGAAATGGGAGTACCTTCCAGAAGGACAACCATCTCTGTAGCACTCAACCAATCAGGCCTTTATGTGGCCAGATGGTAGCCACTCCTCAGTTAAAGTTACATCACAGTCCGCTTGAGTTTGCCAAAAGGCATCTAAAGGAATCAGACCATGAGAAACAAGATTATCTGGTCTGATGAAACCAAGATTGAACACTTTGGCCTGAATACGAACCTTCACATTTGAGGAAACCTGGCACCATCCCTATGGTAAAAGCATGGTAGTGGCACCATCATGCCGTGGGGATGTTTTTCAGCGGCAGGGACTGGAACACTAGTCAGGATCGAGGGAAAGATGAATGGAACAGAGTACAGAGAGATCCTTGATGAAAACCTGCTCCAAAAAACCTTTCTTCGCATTATTAGCACAGCAATGTGCACATGGCAGTATGCTATAAGCACAAATGTTCCATTAGCGGGAAAACACCATTATCAAAAGTGACCCAAATGCGATTACAGTATGCATGTAATGCTTTTATTATAAATGTTTATTTTTATGGTGAAAATTATCATCCCCGAACTTGAAACTCACGCTCTGTTTATGTATGCCAGTTAGGCTCTACAACCCTTGTAAAGCGGATTAATGTGCTTAATTTTAAGACATTATTTGGCCACTTTAGTTGTGATACAAACTTCATCCAAATATATAAGCCTATGGTCTAGTCTACATGAGTTGTAACTGATTTGAAAAAGACTATTCTTGATTTAATCTTGTCTTTACATATACTAAATAATATATTTGTGAAATTTGTTTTGATTTAGAATGAACCATTATCATGCCCCTGTCTCCAAACAGGGGAGCGGAAAAAAATACATGTCATCAAATAGCAAATGGAGGATGCTTTTCCCATGGTTTATTTTCATGCCAGCCAGGTAGGCTATACTCCTGTTGTAAAGATAAGCAATGTGCATAATATTAGGAAAGCTGAGAAATAAAAAATAGTAGGCCTAGCCTATAGAAAGCTGAAGGGGTCCTCCTCTTTTTAAAAATAGAGGCCATCACTCTGTTTTCTCTCGCAATTGCACAGCCTATTGAAATGCTGCTCAACATGAGCTCTCATGAAGTGTTGGATTAGATTTTTGTTTACATTTGCATTGATGTCAGAGTGATTAGAGGGACAATATAGAGTGCTGAGTACCAGGCAGTTAGCAAGTTTGGTAGGCTACTAATGACAAACAGCAGCATCAGAGCTTAGATAAGCCTAATTATCGTGACTTAGCAGTCTTGTGGAATTTGACTGCATTCATGACTCGTGACCCCCAGTGTGGCTGTAATATGTAATATGGCAACAGCCCTATTTGTACATATGGACCATTTCTAGGATCTTTTATTTCATCTCATGAAACATGGGACCAACACTTTAAATGTTGTGTTTAAACTCATTCTGATTTGCTGGGCATGGCATGGAAATATTCAGTCAATAATATTTCCCAAATACCAGAGCTTGTGAGTTCAAATAAACTTTATTACAAACTAACAAAAGCCGAGCTGGTTCATGAAGCAACTGATATCTTTCCAGTCTCAGCACTCTCCATTTATACAGTTTTACCCTTACACATAACATACATACTCACTCCACTTGATTTAAGTGATGAATATCCTTTAGCCTTGGCCACCCTTATCTTTTTGCCTTGCACTCATTTTAGCTGAGTTTCCATTTTCTTATTGACACAGACATTAGGCATAGATTCTATTGGTGGCGTGACCATAGCAATGACACAAAAATAAGCAGACATGCACACTCCTAATGCAGGTGCATGCCTAATGGTCTTCACAAGTCCAAGCCTATAAATGATTAACCAATGTTCCTGTCCAAAGGCCTTCATAAGATCAAGCATGACCCAAAATGACTAGGCCTGTGTTGATCCAGTTTTGCACAATCACATGTATTCTGCTTACATTCTGTTTACACATGTCTAATGGTCAACTATGCATTGATTCTGCATACTACTCTAAGAAAACTGTATAGGTGTCTCAGGTTACTCAGGTGGTGGGTAGGAGTCAGGCGCAGAGAGCAGAGGGTTCTCCGGCACAAAACGGTCACGCCAAATACAGGGCGCATAACACTGACCAGCCCAAAACACAGGACAAACGGTCAGGAAAACGAGAACACAACCGGCAGAGAACAAAATTAGTCCCGGACAAACCTAAGCGGGCCTAACAGGCTTAAATAGACCAAAAATCAAGAAACACAAAAAGGAACAGGTGCATCTCATAAGACTAAACTAACAGAAAAGGAAAAAGGGATCGGTGGAGGCTAGTAGACCGGTGACGATGACAGCGGAGCACCGCCCCAACAGGCAGAGCCACCTTCGGTGGGAGTCGTGACAATAGGTATTGGAAAATTCCCAAACACTCCTGCCCAGTTATGTGAAATCCATAGATTAGGATCTAATGAATTTATTGAATTTGACTGATTTCCATCTATGAGCTGTAATTCAATAAAATCTTTAAAATTGTTGCATGTTGCGTTTATATTTTGTAATCAGCATATTTGACCCAGATCTGGAGGGAGGGACCATTGTAAAGCTCTGTGATGGTGTGGTGGTGGAGAGTAACACATACACACACTGGTGTGGTTGTGGCGGGTTAAAAGAGGGGCAATGAGGGCAAAAGGATATGTTGAATAATGAATGTGTGACGAGGCTAACTAGAGCTGACACCAGCACATCTGTCTGTACAAATCCTTCCACCTTTAAAACCTCTCTCTCTCCCTCTCTCTCTCTCTCTCAATATCCATGTATTTGAACATTCTTGTTCTTTAACCTGACAACAAGTTCTCATTTACACAATAACAACACACAGATTTACAACACAAACAGAAACATAGATTTTTTGGCACAGAGAGTGTAAAAAGCCAGTCTAGTCTGAACACAGCTTCATATCCCCTCTCCTCTCTCCCATCATTTTTTTCCCTTTCTCTCCTTCCAGCCCTTTTTCCCCCTCCTCTCTTCCGTTCTTTGATATGATTCTATCTGACCACCCTCTCCCCGGTCGCTCGATGAGAGACAAAGGTCACGTTATCTGCTTCCCTTACTTTACATTAGTCTGTAGAGAAGAGAGAGCTACAGAGTGTCTGAAATGGAACCCTATCCCATATACAGTCTAACATTGACCACAGCCACATCCCATACACTACAGTACTTTTGACTGTTTAAAAAAAGTTGTGTGTAATCTAATGTCAAGTGATTTGCACACATGCACACATACATGATTTCTTAGCTATATTAGCTTGGGGCGTGCATGGCAAAGTCAATTAATCATGATCCACTTTATTACATGTTCATTATGTCTGAGGATGCTCTAACAACACACACAAACACTCCGCCTGATTCCTGATGTGGTAAAGTTAACCCTGCATTGACCTATCCAGCTGTCTCTGCCTGTGGCGACGCTCGTGGGCTACGACCTCTCCATAACAGCCCAAAGTCATTAATTTTAAAACACACACACACGCACATACATACAGGCAAGCACGCACGCACACGTACACACGGTCAGCACACCAGAACTGGGTTCAAATACTATTTGAAATCTTCAAAATAATTAGAGCATCAGCTTTTGTCTGCCTGGTGTGCCAGATGGGCGGCAGGTAGCCTATTGGTTAGAGTGTTGGACTAGTAACCAAAAGGTTGCAAGATCAAATCTGTGAGCTGACGAGATAAAAATCTGTTGTTCTGCCCCTGAACAAGGCAGTTAACCCACAGTTCCTCGGCCATATTTCAACATCACCCTTTAAACTTAGTGATCAACATGTCACGTTCCTTGAATAGAGGAGACCAAGGCGCAGCGTGATATGAATACATGTTACTTTAATAAAGACGGACACTAAACAAACTGTACAAAATAACAAAACGAACGTGCCGCTATAATATAAATGTGTAGACACAGGCAACTAGACATAACCCACGAAATACCCAAAGAAGATGGCTGCCTAAATATGGTTCCCAATCAGAGACAATGATAAACAGCTGCCTCTAATTGAGAACCAATCTAGGCAACCATAGACATACATAAACACCTAGATGGTAAACAACCCCATAAACCTACAAAACCCCTAGACAATTCAAAACAAATCAATTAATTAAAAATCCTAAAATGTCATTTTCTGGATTTTTTCAATTGTGTCTGTCATAGTTGAAGAGTACCTATGATGAAAATTACAGGCCTCTCTCATCTTTTAAGTGGGAGAACTTGCACAATTGGTGGCTGACTAAATACTTTTTTGCCCCAATGTACATCACCCATGTCACACCCTGACCTAACCAAAACAATAAAGAAAACAAAGAATACTAAGGTCAGGGCGTGACAAGAATAAATTACATTCATTAATGTATTTTCTGTTATCTCAAACCACTTAGTTCAATAATGAATGTTCAGTCACTAATAACCTAAATTATACCGTATTTTTCCCTTTACTTGAACAGCAACCTGGAATGTTGGAGAATTGTCACTGGTTGGCAGGGCACAACTGCTCTATATTCAAGCGTCTAGGTTTCCCTCAAGTTGGCGAGGACTTTAGCACAACTGCTCAGCAGACAGGCCTGTCACCTCCAAGACTTATGATACCTGCTAATGGTTTAGTTATTTGAGACAGAATCAAAAGTAGGGAGGTTTGGGAGGATGAGTCCAGCAATCCAAAAGTTCTATGTTAGAGTTGTGTTGGGGACAACTGTAGCATTTTAGCTAACATTTCCCTAACCCTTATTCTAAACTTAACCCAATTCACCTAACATGCTAAGTAAATTCACCTAACCTTTGTCATTTTAGTGTTCCTAACCTTTATCATTAGTTCCCTAACCGCCAACGTAAATGATCTGCGTAATTCTCCTTTGTTGTTATGACACAACAAGCAACCTGGTCTCAGAGAAAGACGTGCAATACTATATGTCCTACAAGATGCTTGATAAGTTATATCATCCAATTTGTATGCTAGTGCACAACTGGGTAAGACATATGATACTATCGTCCTTAATTTGTATATTATTATACGATCGATATTCCATTCATAAAGTAATCTAACGTAAAGTAACATGGCATAGCATACTAACCGGTGCATAGCATACTAACCATTGCCCCCCCACATTGATTGACTCTGTACCAGCACCCCCAGTATATAGCCTAATTACTGTTATTTTACTGCTGCTCTTTAATTATTTGTTATTTTCATTTCTTATTTTTGACTTAAAGCTTATTTTATTACAACTGCATTGTTGGTTTAAGGGCTTGTAAGCAAGCATTTCACTGTTGTATTCGGCACATATGTGACAAATACAATTTGATTTGACTTGAATTATACAGATTTGCATACAACAAAATATGAATTGCCCTGAGAACACCTTGGACTGGCAAAGTCTCTCATTCACGCACATGCAGCTCATCTGTCTCACACCCTCTTCAGGTGCATAGCACAGGAGAAGCCTGTCGATCTCGATGGCTTGCTGACTACACAAATTTGGGTAGATGAAGCTGACCAGCCTAAACTGCAGTTAAACGTTAATAAACATCTTCACACTCACACACAAAAACAGTCAACTGAAACAATACATTTTCACACACACAGACAGGACAGAGAGACAGTGTAGCTAGTGTTTTTCCCTATAGAAAGAATATCTTCTCTCCATCTGACTTGCCACTGTGTGCTGTGTGTCAGGGGAACAAATGCCCTTCTGCAGCCAATCAACATAGTGGCCAAGGTTTGGTGGCTGGAATCGTTGGACTATAATTGTTTTCATCCAATCAATTCAACTGAGAAAACCTTCAGGCGGATAGATGTATGAATGGGCAAGAGGGTGGGTGAAGAGAGGTAGAGACAGATAGCAGAGAAAGGATGGATTAGTGCATGTACCTAAATACTTTAATGGTAGTGTTATATAATTCATGCATCCTCATCAGTTACATTGTTTCCCACATATTTTGTGTCATCAAAATACATGCCATTCTAATAGTAATGCTTTGTTAATGCTATCTGTGTGTACATTAAATGTAAAGTGGCATCTAACTCAGCTTTTACACTGGATCAGCAGTAATATTTTCTGAACCACTCAGCTATGAAGTATAGCTTTAGCTACATTCCACACTACTCAGTGATGGTTATAGTGGGGTAATTCATTAGCCCAGTGATTCTCAAACCTCTCATCAGGGACACCCAGACATTTCACAATTTTGTTGTAACCCTGAACTAGTTCCCCTGATTAATCTATTCAATGGCTTGATCAGATGTGCTAGCTGTGGAATAGTTTGAATACATCTCCCAGAGTAGAGGTTTGAGAAACCCTTGCTTTAGCCCATACATTTGTGATGAGAGAAGTTGGCTGCTTTTCCTTCACTCTGTGGTCCAAGTCAATCCAAACCATCTCAATTGGGTTGAGGTCGGATGATTGTGGAGGCCAGGTCTTCTGATGCAGCATGCCATCACTCTCAAATAGCCCTTACACAGACTGGAGGTGTGTTTTGGTCATTGCCCTGTTGAAAAACAAATTATAGTCCCAATAAGTGCAAACCAGATGGAATGGCGTATCGCTGCAGAATGCTATGGTAGCCATGCCTTGAATTCTAAATTAATCTCAGACAGTTTTACCAGCAAAGCAACCCCACACCATCACACATCCTCCTCCATGCTTCATGGTGGGAACCACACACGAGGAGATCATCCGTTCACCTATTCCACGTCTTACAAAGAAACGGACTCATTAGACTAAAAGGACATTTACATTTACATTTAAGTCATTTAGCAGACGCTCTTATCCAGAGCGACTTACAAATTGGTGCATTCACCTTATGACATCCAGTGGAACAGCCACTTTACAATAGTGCATCTAAATCTTTTAAGGGGGTGAGAAGGATTACTTTATCCTTTCCTAGGTATTCCTTAAAGAGGTGGGGTTTCAGGTGTCTCCGGAAGGTGGTGATTGACTCCACTGTCCTGGCGTCGTGAGGGAGTTTGTTCCACCATTGGGGGCCAGAGCAGCGAACAGTTTTGACTGGGCTGAGCGGGAACTGTACTTCCTCAGTGGTAGGGAGGCGAGCAGGCCAGAGGTGGATGAACGCAGTGCCCTTGTTTGGGTGTAGGGCCTGATCAGAGCCTGGAGGTACTGAGGTGCCGTTCCCCCTCACAGCTCCGTAGGCAAGCACCATGGTCTTGTAGCGGATGCGAGCTTCAACTGGAAGCCAGTGGAGAGAGCGGAGGAGCGGGGTGACGTGAGAGAACTTGGGAAGGTTGAACACCAGACGGGCTGCGGCATTCTGGATGAGTTGTAGGGGTTTAATTGCACAGGCAGGGAGCCCAGCCAACAGCGAGTTGCAGTAATCCAGACGGGGGAGATGACAAGTGCCTGGATTAGGACCTGCGCCGCTTCCTGTGTGAGGCAGGGTCGTACTCTGCGGATGTTGTAGAGCATGAACCTACAGGAACGGGCCACCGCCTTGATGTTAGTTGAGAACAACAGGGTGTTGTCCAGGATCACGCCAAGGTTCTTAGCGCTCTGGGAGGAGGACACAATGGAGTTGTCAACCCGTGATGGCGAGATCATGGAACGGGCAGTCCTTCCCCGGGAGGAAGAGCAGCTCCGTCTTGCCGAGGTTCAGCTTGAGGTGGTGATCCGTCATCCACACTGATATGTCTGCCAGACATGCAGAGATGCGGTCGCCACCTGGTCATCAGAAGGGGAAAAGGAGAAGATTAATTGTGTGTCGTCTGCATAGCAATGATAGGAGAGACCATGTGAGGTTATGACAGAGCCAAGTGACTTGGTGTATAGCGAGAATAGAGAGGGCCTAGAACAGAGCCCTGGGGACACCAGTGGTGAGGGCGCGTGGTGAGGAGACAGATTCTCGCCACGCCACCTGGTAGGAACGACCTGTCAGGTAGGACGCAATCCAAGCGTGGGCCGCGCCGGAGATGCCCAACTCGGAGAGGGTGGAGAGGAGGATCTGATGGTTCACAGTATCGAAGGCAGCCGATAGGTCTAGAAGGATGAGAGCAGAGGAGAGAGAGTTAGCTTTAGCAGTGCGGAGCGCCTCCGTGATACAGAGAAGAGCAGTCTCAGTTGAATGACTAGTCTTGAAACCTGACTGATTTGGATCAAGAAGGTCATTCTGAGAGAGATAGTGGGAGAGCTGGCCAAGGACGGCACGTTCAAGAGTTTTGGAGAGAAAAAGAAAAGAAGGGATACTGGTCTGTAGTTGTTGACATGGAGGGACCAGTGTAGGTTTTTTCAGAAGGGGTGCAACTCTCGCTCTCTTGAAGACGGAAGGGACGTAGCCAGCGGTCAGGAGGATGAGTTGATGAGCGAGGTGAGGTAAGGTAAGGGAGAAGGTCTCCGGAAATGGTCTGAGAAGAGAGGAGGGGATAGGGTCGAGCGGGCAGGTTGTTGGGCGGCCGGCCGTCACAAGACGCGAGATTTCATCTGGAGAGAGAGGGAGAAAGAGGTCAGAGCACAGGGTAGGGCAGTGTGAGCAGAACCAGCGGTGTCGTTTGACTTAGCAAACGAGGATCGGATGTCGTCGACCTTCTTTTCAAAATGGTTGACGAAGTCATCTGCAGAGAGGGGAGGAGGGGGAGGGGGAGGAGGATTCAGGAGGGAGGAGAAGGTGGCAAAGAGCTTCCTAGGGTTAGAGGCAGATGCTTGGAATTTAAAGTGGTAGAAAGTGGCTTTAGCAGCAGAGACAGAGGAGGAAAATGTAGAGAGGAGGGAGGAAAGGATGCCAGGTCCGCAGGGAGGCGGATTTTCCTCCATTTCCGCTCGGCTGCCCGGAGCCCTGTTCTGTGAGCTCGCAATGAGTCGTCAAGCCACGGAGCGGGAGGGAGGACCGAGCTGGCCTGGAGGATAGGGGACATAGAGAGTCAAAGGATGCAGAAAGTGAGGGAGAGGAGGGTTGAGGAGGCAAAATCAGGAGATAGGTTGAGAAGGTTTGAGCAGAGGGAAGAGATGATAGGATGGAAGAGGAGAGAGTAGCGGGGGAGAGAGAGCGAAGGTTGGGACGGCGCGATACCATCCGAGTAGGGGCAGTGTGGAAAGTGTTGATGAGAGCGAGAGGAAAAGGATACAAGGTAGTGGTCGGAGACTTGGAGGGAGTTGCAATGAGGTTAGTGGAAGAACAGCATCTAGTAAAGATGAGGTCGAGCGTATTGCCTGGCCTTGTGAGTAGGGGGAAGGTGAGAGGGTGAGGTCAAAAGAGGAGAGGAGTGGAAAGAAGGAGGCAGAGAGGAATGAGTCAAAGGTAGACGTGGGGAGGTTAAAGTCGCCCAGAACTGTGAGAGGTGAGCCGTCCTCAGGAAAGGAGCTTATCAAGGCATCAAGTTCATTGATGAACTCTCCGAGGGAACCCTGGAGGGCGATAAATGATAAGGATGTTAAGCTTGAAAGGGCTGGTAACTGTGACAGCATGGAATTCAAAGGAGGCGATAGACAGATGGGTAAGGGGAGAAAGAGAGAATGACCACTTGGGAGAGATGAGGATCCCGGTGCCACCACCCGCTGACCAGAAGCTCTCGGGTGTGCGAGAACACGTGGGCGGACGAAGAGAGAGCAGTAGGAGTAGCAGTGTTATCTGTGGTGATCCATGTTTCCGTCAGTGCCAAGAAGTCGAGGGACTGGAGGGAGGCATAGGCTGAGATGAACTCTGCCTTGTTGGCCGCAGATCGGCAGTTCCAGAGGCTACCGGAGACCTGGAACCCACGTGGGTCGATGCGCGCTGGGGACCACCAGATTAGGTGGGCCGCGGCCACGTGGGTGGAGCGTTTTGTATGGTCTGTGCAGACAGAGAGAACAGGGATAGACAGACACATAGTTGACAGGCTACAGAAGAGGCTACGCTAATGCAAGGAGATTGTAATGACAAGTGGACTACACGTCTCGAATGTTCAGAAAGTTAAGCTTACGTAGCAAGAATCTTATTGACTAAAAATGATTAAAATGATACAGTACTGCTGAAGTAGGCTAGCTGGCAGTGGCTGCGTTGTTGACTTTGTAGGCTAGCTGGCAGTGGCTGCATTGTTGACACTACACTAATCAAGTCGTTCCGTTGAGTGTAATAGTTTCTACAGTGCTGCTATTCGGGGCTAGCTAGCAGTGTTGATTACGTTACGCTATGCTAAAAGAACGACAATAGCTGGCTAGCTAACCTAGAAAATCGCTCTAGACTACACAATTATCTTTGATACAAAGACTTGCTATGTAGCTAGCTATGTAGCTAGCTACGATCAAACAAATCAAACCGTTGTGCTGTAATGAAATGAAATGAAAATGTGATACTACCTGTGGAGCGAAGCGGAATGCGATCGGGTTGTTGAGTGCGGAAGTTCTATTCGGTAGACGTTATTAGCTGTTGGCTAGCTAGCAGTGTCTCCTACGTTAAGGACGACAAACAGCTGGCTAGCTAACTCTGTAAATTAAGATAATCACTCTAAGACTACACACTCTAAACTACACAATTATCTTGGATACGAAGACAGCAAAGACAACTATGTAGCTAGCTAACACTACACTAATCAAGTCGTTCAGTTGAGTGTAATAGTTTCTACAGTGCTGCTATTCGGTAGACGGTGGACATTTGTTAGCTGGCTAGCTGCTGGGCAGATAGCAGTGTAGACTACGTTAGATGACGAAATACGATAATTACGCAATTATCTTTGATACAAAGACGGCTATGTAGCTAGCTAAGAAGAAATTGCTAAGATTAGACAAATCAAACCGTTGTACTATAATGAAATGTAATGAAAAGTTATACTACCTGCGGAGCGGCGCGGATGCGACCGCCGCTCCAACCCGGTTAGGTATTGAGGACAGATTTCCACTGGTCTAATGTCCATTGCTCAACCCAAGCAAATCTCTTCTTATTATTGGTGTCCTTTATTAGTGTTGTCTTTGCAGCAATTCAACCATCTGAGCTTGACGTAATTCCTCAGTAGTCCATCCATGGAACAGAACAGTGTCACTTGCGTCGGTGAGGCGAATCTTCTCCACATCTGACGTGTATTTTCACTGTCCCGATGACCCAAATCCACGTCGAAGGCAGCTCCAGGGAATGCAGGCTGTAGCCTGGGGTCTTCTCCTACCCCCACTGAGCAGAGCTCCATAGAAGTAGCTTCCACAGCATAATCAGCTATGCTGGGGCCGAGGTCACACTTCCTGGTGCCTGAAACGGTCATTGTTCTAAGTAGGGTCCTGTATAGTGCAGGAGGCAAGTCTGACAGCAGGGCCTCCTGGACAGGACTTCAGCATTTTTGTGGTGACATCCTGGATGATGTATGACATTGAAGTTATTCAAATTCATGTTTTCCTTTGGAAGGTAACACTGTAAAAAAAAATCCAACTAAACCAATAGCTTAATCACCGCTTTTATGTGAGTTGAGTGGACTTCAAAAGGATAAGAGTTTGAGCTAATGTGTTAAAGTTTGTTTACTCAACAAACTCTGCTCGAAGTGAGCTGGGTTTGAACAAGCTTGTTGTGTAAAATTACAAATTAATGTTCACTCAAACCACACCTACCATTATCATATTTCCCAGCATGCTCTATTGGATGGTGATTTTCAGATTTTTTTGTTACAATACCAGTGTTCTTGCATGTACATTGATTGGTTGAATAATTCTATGGTACACAAACATAAATAACATACATTTTCTAGTAAGTAATCCAATCTGTTAGTAATTGGATTTATTGCACCCTTTACCTAGATGGCTGTTCAAGTTCATGATTTAGGTAGTGTCAACAATCAATCTGGCCTACCTCAGCAGTCATTCTCAATGCAGGTTGCAGGTGATTAAAAGTTCCAATTATTGGATATCCTCACTTTGATTGAGTCCTGTAGGAATTACACATCACTTTGCAAGACAGCATAATGTATATTTTGTGTGTGTGTGCTTGCATGTACAGTACCAGTCAAAAGTTTGGATACACACTCATTCTAGGGTTTTTCTTTATTTGTACTATTTTCTATATTCTAGAAAAATTGTGAAGACTTTCAAAACTATGAAATAACACATATGGAATCATGTAGTAACCAGAAAAGTGTTAAACAAATCAAAATATATTTCAGATTCTTCAAAGTAGCCAACATTTGCCTTGATGACAGCTTTGCACACCGTGGCATTCTCTCAACCAGATTCATGAGCCACCTGTAATGCATTTCAATTAACAGGTATGCCTTGTTAAGTTAATTTGTGGAGTTTATTTTCCCTTCTTAGTGTGTTTGAGCCAATCAGTTGTGTTGTGACAAGGTAGGGGTGGTAATACAGAAGATGGCCCTATTTGGTAAAATACCAAGTCCATATTATGGCAAGAACAGCTCAAATAAGCAAAGAGAAATGACAGTCCACTATTAAGACATGAAGGAAAGTCAAGCTGGAAAATGTCAAGAACTTTGAAAGTTTCTTCAAGTGCAGTTGCAAAAAACCATCAATCAATGATGAAACTGGCTCTCATGAGGACCACCACAGAAAAGGAAGTTACCTCTGCTGCAGAGGATACATTCATTGGAGTTACCAGCCTCAGAAATTGCAGCCCAAATAAATGCTTCACAGAGTTCAAGTAACAGACACATCTCAACATCAACTGTTCAGAGGAGACTGCATGAATCA
>NW_026279566.1:0-1950 GCF_023373465.1 Oncorhynchus keta
AATCAGAATGGACATATAGGCCTATAGAGAATCCAGAATGGACATAATATAGGCCTATAGAGAATCCAGAATGGACATAATATAGGCCTATAGAGAATCAGAATGGACATAATATAGGCCTATAGAGAATCAGAATGGACATATAAGGCCTATAGAGAATCAGAATGGACATATAGGCCTATAGAGAATCAGAATGGACATATAGGCCTATAGAGAATCAGAATGGACATATAGGCCTATAGAGAATCAGAATGGACATATAGGCCTCATAGAGAATCAGAATGGACATATAGGCCTATAGAGAATCAGAATGGACATAATATAGGCCTATAGAGAATCAGAATGGACATAATATAGGCCTATAGAGAATCAGAATGGACATAATATAGGCCTATAGAGAATCAGAATGGACATATAGGCCTATAGAGAATCAGAATGGACATAATATAGGCCTATAGAGAATCAGAATGGACATATAGGCCTATAGAGAATCAGAATGGACATATAGGCCTATAGAGAATCAGAATGGACATATAGGCCTATAGAGAATCAGAATGGACATAATATAGGCCTATAGAGAATCAGAATGGACATAATATAGGCCTATAGAGAATCAGAATGGACATAATATAGGCCTATAGAGAATCAGAATGGACATAATATAGGCCTATAGAGAATCAGAATGGACATAATATAGGCCTATAGAGAATCAGAATGGACATATAGGCCTATAGAGAATCAGAATGGACATATAGGCCTATAGAGAATCAGAATGGACATATAGGCCTATAGAGAATCAGAATGGACATATAGGCCTATAGAGAATCAGAATGGACATATAGGCCTATAGAGAATCAGAATGGACATAATATAGGCCTATAGAGAATCAGAATGGACATAATATAGGCCTATAGAGAATCAGAATGGACATAATATAGGCCTATAGAGAATCAGAATGGACATAATATAGGCCTATAGAGAATCAGAATGGACATATAGGCCTATAGAGAATCAGAATGGACATATAGGCCTATAGAGAATCAGAATGGACATATAGGCCTATAGAGAATCAGAATGGACATATAAGGCCTATAGAGAATCAGAATGGACATATAGGCCTATAGAGAATCAGAATGGACATAATATAGGCCTATAGAGAATCAGAATGGACATAATATAGGCCTATAGAGAATCAGAATGGACATAATATAGGCCTATAGAGAATCAGAATGGACATAATATAGGCCTATAGAGAATCAGAATGGACATATAGGCCTATAGAGAATCAGAATGGACATATAGGCCTATAGAGAATCAGAATGGACATATAGGCCTATAGAGAATCAGAATGGACATATAGGCCTATAGAGAATCAGAATGGACATAATATAGGCCTATAGAGAATCAGAATGGACATAATATAGGCCTATAGAGAATCAGAATGGACATAATATAGGCCTATAGAGAATCAGAATGGACATAATATAGGCCTATAGAGAATCAGAATGGACATAATATAGGCCTATAGAGAATCAGAATGGACATATAGGCCTATAGAGAATCAGAATGGACATATAGGCCTATAGAGAATCAGAATGGACATATAGGCCTATAGAGAATCAGAATGGACATATAGGCCTATAGAGAATCAGAATGGACATAATATAGGCCTATAGAGAATCAGAATGGACATAATATAGGCCTATAGAGAATCAGAATGGACATATAGGCCTATAGAGAATCAGAATGGACATATAGGCCTATAGAGAATCAGAATGGACATATAGGCCTATAGAGAATCAGAATGGACATATAGGCCTATAGAGAATCAGAATGGACATATAGGCCTATAGAGAATCAGAATGGACATATAGGCCTATAGAGAATCAGAATGGACATAATATAGGCCTATAGAGAATCAGAATGGACATAATATAGGCCTATAGAGAA
>NW_026279567.1:0-2196 GCF_023373465.1 Oncorhynchus keta
AGCTGGGGTATCTTTAGCCATTAGGAAACTAAAATACATGGTTTCCTAGACGTAGAGACCAGTGGGAAGGAATGGCTATACGGGCGTAGACTAGCAGCTTTACTCTGTCTCCTCTTTAATAATGCAATTCTGTTTGAATGGTGTTTTCTGCTCGACAATATTTGATCCTAATTGCTTCAGCATAGACCCTGGTCTAATCTACCCCAGAAGCTAGCCTGAGGTCACAATAGGTAGTCTTATTCTAGAAACCAGGGGAAGGGTCTATATTGTTGTACAGAAAATTGGCATTTTATTGAATGCTATTTTCTGTACAACAATACTTGCTTCACTAAAAACCCAGGTCTAATCCACTTCAGAAACTAGCCTGAGGTTTGAAGCACTGGAAAAATGTACATATTTACATTTTATCTATCATTCATTGTGAATAGAAATATTATATATATAAAAAAAGCATGAAACCAGAATCTCACTTATCACAGTGGGAGGCCGTTTATTCTCTTTCTCAAAAGCGGTACCTGCTGTATGGCAACCCGGTAGCATCAAACCTATATAAATACATTTTTTATTTAACTAGGCAAGTCAGTTAAGAACAAATTCTTATTTACAATAACAGCTTACCAGTAGGTTAACTGCCTTGTTCAGGGGCAGAATGACAGATTTTTACCTTGTCAGCTCAGGGATTTGATCCAGCAACCGTTCAGTTACTGGCCCAACTCTCTAACCACTAGACTACCTGCCGCCCTAGTAATTCTACTTGTAGAATCGCAATGCTTGTCAGTGGCCAACAACTTGACTTTGAGCCAATCAGAGGGCACAAACCCCCACGTGGGGGAGCAAACAGGAGTGACAACAAAAAGGAAAAAAGAGGCCATTTTCTCTGTAAATCCAGTTAAATGTCATGAGCCAGGTACACTACATTTGCATTGTAAGCTGTGGGATGGTAGCTAGCTAAGTGCACAGATGCAATGCACAACACTAAATAATTCCTCCAAGCTAGCTAACCACTGTAGCTAGTATTGGCATTATAATTAAATCACAATAGATTCGTTTCCATGAAACAGCTGCTGAGTTAGTGCAATGGTACTGCCACCTTCTGGTTTGGAATATTTTAACATGGTTGAGAGGCTGACGACTTCAAGGTCTTTGCTGTGTGAACACAAACGAGATTGACTGCCGACACTCTGTTCAGAGGTGCTAAGTACTGTTGTCATATATTTGACAATCCTACCGGTGAGTCTGAGCTATGGATTAGAATCCTTGAGGAAAACCAGAAGGTAGCTACAGGCCGAAGCTACTGGAAGACTGATGTCCTCTACAGACTGGTAACCAAGACAACCCTTATTACAGCTGTCAACCCTAATGTGGGTTAATAGTTAGAAGATTCTTTTCTGAAAGTACATGGTGTTCTGACTGTTTCAGAGACCTCTTAGTAATAACAGGTCTGGAGACAGGTTAAAACAGGCAAATCACTGAGTTGAACAACCTATTCTAAACAGACTGACCCACACTGTCTCTCTCACTGTGTCTGGAAGGATATTTTCCAGACTTCAATGGACAATATAATCTAAGCCTAATTTTTCATTCCGTACCTGTCAAACTGCGTCCACAGAAAAGGGTTTGATGACAAAAGTCAAAATAAACTTCAAGTTAACTTAAACCACATTTTGATTTAATTATAAGTATAGTTTAGATCTAGGATTTAATTATAAAAACAACAGTGAAAATAGTTATTTCCTAAGTAAAAATTAACTGGGAAAGCCAGTGCTTTCTGGTTAATTTAGGGCACACAGGGCTTGCATTATCAAATAGCACCCTATTCCCTACACAGGGCTCTGGTCAAAAGTAGTGCACTATGTAGGGAATAGGGTGCCATTTGATATTGTTATAACATAACCTCCACCACTCCCTAAAGACAATTTTCTTTCTAGAGCACAGTGAATAAACACACAGTATAAAATGCTCTCACAGTACAGTCGAGTACATAAGACATGTGTGTTTGTGTACGCATGTCTCCATTAAACATCCATGTTCTTGTCCTTTGGTCCCCCAATTCTAAATGACCACATGTCAGTCACCACTGGTTCCTAATCACAATACATGTCTGAATTGTAACCACTTTCCAGGGAAGAATTTATAGTGGGTTTAGTTTTGCTGGTATATTTTCCCACTGTTTGTTTGTTGCTCCAACTCATCAAT
>NW_026279568.1:0-2846 GCF_023373465.1 Oncorhynchus keta
CTGCACCACCTCCCCACTCTCTTTGTCCTACACCACCTTCCCACTCTCTTTGTCCTGCACCACCTCCCCTTCTCTCTTTGTCCTGCACCTCCTTCCCTCTCTCTTTGTCCTGCACCACCTTCCCTCTCTCTTTGTCCTGCACCACCTTCCCTCTCTCTTTGTCCTACACCACCTTCCCTCTCTCTTTGTCCTGCACCTCCTCCCCTCTCCCTTTGTCCTGCACCACCTTCCCTCTGTCTTTGTCCTGCACCTCCTCCCCTCTCCCTTTGTCCTGCACCACCTTCCCTCTCTCTTTGTCCTGCACCACCTTCCCTCTCTCTTTGTCCTGCACCACCTCCCCTCTCTCTTTGTCCTGCACCTCCTTCCCTCTCTCTTTGTCCTGCACCTCCTTCCCTCTCTCTTTGTCCTACACCACCTTCCCACTCTCTTTGTCCTGCACCACCTTCCCTCTCCTCCCTTTGTCATATATCCCCTCTCGTCTTCTCCCTCTCTATTGGCCTCCCACTCCCCCTCTCTCTTTGTCCTGCACCTCCTCCCCTCTCTCTCCTACACATCCAACTCTTCTCCTGGTTATTTTTTCTCCACCTCTTCGGCCATCTGCAGCACCCCAGCTGCCCTGCTGAATTACAGGGCTCAGAGTCTCCGCCTCCACAGATGGCTCTCTACAGTGGTCTGCCTAAACAAATTACTGTATACACCCCTGACCCACTTCACCTTGAAATACACCTCTACTGTTCCAGTTCCGTGTGCGTGCGTGCGTGTGGAGAGAGCACTGTTACCGCTCCTAGACTGGAGGAGGAACACAGACCACTTTTGAACATCAGGTAATTCAACCTTCAGTAAAGATGCAGAGGCGAGGGGAGTGTGTGTGTGTGAGGGGAGGTGAGAGAGAGGAAGGTGAGCGCTGGCTGGCTTCTCTTACATGATACATTATGTATGGTAACTGTTATACACACACACACATACAGACAGCCAAGTAGATCTATAAGGGGATCACAGTCTTTCCCACAGTACTAACAAGGACACTATTTTCCACAATACTAACAAGGACACTATTTCCCACAATACTAACAAGGACACTATTTCCCACAGTACTAACAAGGACACTATTTCCCACTATACTAACAAGGACACTATTTCCCACAGTACTAACAAGGACACTATTTCCCACAGAACTAACAAGGACACTATTTCCCACTATACTAACAAGGACACTATTTCCCACAGAACTAACAAGGACAACATTTCCCACAATACTAACAAGGACACTATTTCCCACAGAACTAACCAGGACACTATTTCCCACAGAACTAACCAGGACACTATTTCCCACAGAACTAACAAGGACAACATTTCCCACAATACTAACAAGGACACTATTTCCCACAGAACTAACAAGGACACTATTTCCAACAGAACTAACAAGGACACTATTTCCCACAGAACTAACAAGAACACTATTTCCCACAGAACTAACCAGGACACTATTTCCCACAGAACTAACCAGGACACTATTTCCCACAGAACTAACAAGGACACTATTTCCCACAGAACTAACAAGGACACTATTTCCCACAGAACTAACCAGGACACTATTTCCCACAGTACTAACAAGGACACTCTTTCCCACAGAACTAACAAGGACACTAGTTCCCACAGAACTAACAAGGACACTAGTTCCCACAGAACTAACAAGGACACTATTTCCCACAGTACTAACAAGGACACTATTTTCCACAGTACTAACAAGGACACTAGTTCCCACAGAACTAACAAGGACACTAGTTCCCACAGAACTAACAAGGACACTAGTTCCCACAGTACTAACAAGGACACTCTTTCCCACAGAAATAACAAGGACACTCTTTCCCACAGAACTAACAAGGACACTCTTTCCCACAGAACTAACAAGGACACTATTTCCCACAGAACTAACAAGGACACTATTTCCCACAGAACTAACAAGGACACTATTTCCAACAGTACTAACATGGACACTATTTCCAGCGTTCAAGGTTCCTTCCATTTTGAATTCCGTTCTCCATCAAAACACACACTAGTCCTGGACATGATACAGTACTCTACTAGACCAGACTTCCTGGGCCTCAAGAGAGTCTCTCTCTCCCTCTCTCCCTCCCCCTTCTTCCCTAGTTAAAAGCTTTCATAGCATTACAAGGTTCAACAACAGAATTGACAGCGGAAGTGCTCTACTAATCTGTTTTTTAAAATTGTGAGTGAATCTTTCTGAGAAATGTCCAATGGTCACACCAAATGTGCTGTTCTAATTAAAAAGGGCCAGGAAGGATGGAAAGTGACATTTAATTAAATAATTGAAAGAAAGTGCAACATGTCTGGTCTGTTCAAGTCAAATAAGGAAGAGAGGGTGTGTGTGTGTGTGTGTGTGTGTGTGTGTGTGTGTGTGTGTGTGTGTGTGTGTGTGTGTGTGTGTGTGTGTGTGTGAATGCCCACCCAAATCACGCCCTGACCTAACCAAATAGATAAATAAAAAGGCTCTCTAAGGTCAGGGATTGACACCTGAAGTTCCAAATTTGCAGTTTTGATACTTTTCTAATGGTTCTATGGCAGCAGGCAAGCTCAATCAAGCACAGATACATTATTTGACATGATTGCAAATAGTATTTGAACCCGGGTCTAGTCTAAGAGTGAGGGGGTTGAAGTGCTCGGCCATAATTACATGTGAAATATATGAATATGTTACAGATCTTTAACTGACTCCCTCATCCTCACCTGGCCCTCCACCAGCCTCAATATGTTACACATGATGCTGATACCCTTTTCCTCCGTTTCATCAACAAAATAAAAACAATTACAAATGCGCTGGGGGT
>NW_026279569.1:0-2711 GCF_023373465.1 Oncorhynchus keta
TAGATAAATACATACAGTTACATTCACTAGCTAGAGTAAATAAATACAGTTACATTCACTAGCTAGAGTAAATACATATTACATTCACTAGTGAGTAAATACATACAGTTACATTCACTAGCTAGAGTAAATACATACATTACATTCACTAGCAGAGTAAATACATACAGTTACATTCACTAGCTAGAGTAAATACATACAGTTACATTCACTGGCTAGAGTAAATACATACAGTTACATTCACTAGCTAGAGTAAACACATGCAGTTACATTCACTAGCTAGAGTAAATACCTTCTGATTACATTCACTAGCTAAGAGTAAATGCATACAGTTACATTCACTAGCTAGAGTAAATACATACAGTTACATTCACTAGCTAGAGTAAATACTTATTACTAGCTAAGTAATATACAGTTACATTCTAGCAGAGTAATACATCAGTTACATTCTATAGGTAAATACATACAGTTACATTCACTAGCTAGAGTAAATACATACAGTTACATTCACTAGCTAGAGTAAATACATACAGTTACATTCACTAGCTAGAGTAAATACATACAGTTACATTCACTAGCTAGAGTAAATACATACAGTTACATTCACTAGCTAGAGTAAATACATACAGTTACATTCACTAGCTAGAGTAAATACATACAGTTACATTCACTAGCTAGAGTAAATACATACAGTTACATTCACTAGCTAGGTAAATACATACAGTTACATTCACTAGCTAGAGTAAATACATGCAGTTACATTCACTAGCTAGAGTAAATACATTACAGTTACATTCACTAGCTAGAGTAAATACACACAGTTACATTCACTAGCTAGAGTAAATACATTCACAGTTACATTCACTAGCTAGAGTAAATACACACAGTTACATTCACTAGCTAGAGTAAATAAATACAGTTACATTCACTAGCTAGAGTAAATACATACAGTTACATTCACTAGCTAGAGTAAATACATACAGTTACATTCACTAGCTAGAGTAAATACATACAGTTACATTCACTAGCTAGAGTAAATACATGCAGTTACATTCACTAGCTAGAGTAAATACATACAGTTACATTCACTAGCCAGAGTTACATTCACTAGCTAGAGTAAATACATACAGTTACATTCACTAGCCAGGAGTAATACATACAGTTACATTCACTAGCTAGAGTAAATACATACTGATTACATTCACTAGCCAGGAGTAAATACATACAGTTACATTCACTTAGAGCACTAGCTAGAGTAAATACATACAGTTACATTCACTAGCTAGAGGTAAATACATACAGTTACATTCACTAGCTTATAAATACATACAGTTACATTCACTAGCTAGGAGTAATACATACAGTTACATTCACTAGCTAGAGTAAATACATACAGTTACATTCACTAGCTAGAGTAAATACATACAGTTACATTCACTAGCTAGAGTAAATACATACAGTTACATTCACTAGCCAGAGTAAATACATACAGTTACATTCACTAGCTAGAGTAAATACATACAGTTACATTCACTAGAGCATACAGTTACATTAAATAAATACATACAGTTACATTCACTAGCTAGAGTAAATACATACAGTTACATTCACTAGCCAGAGTAAATACATACAAGATTACATTCACTAGCTAGAGTAAATACATACAGTTACATTCACTAGCTAGAGTAAATACATACAGTTACATTCACTAGCTAGAGTAATGCATACCGTTACATTCCTGGCTAGAGTAAATACATACAGACCATTCACCTAGCTAGGTAAATACATACAGTTACATTCACTAGCTGGTAAATACATACAGTTACATTCACTAGCTAGAGTAAATACATACAGTTACATTCACTAGCAAGAGTAAATACATACAGTTACATTCATAGCTAGAGTGAAATATACAGTTACATTCTAGCTAAGAGTAAATACATACAGTTACATTCACTAGCTAGAGTAAATACATACAGTTACATTCACTAGCTAGAGTAAATACATACAGTTACATTCACTAGCTAGGCATCATACAGTTACATTCATAGCTAGAGTAAATACCGCACACAGTTACATTCACTAGCTAGGTAAATACACACAGTTACATTCACTAGCTAGGTAAATACATACAGTTACATTCACTAGCTAGACCAAATACATACAGTTACATTCACTAGCTAGAGTAAATACATACAGTTCACTAGCTAAAGTAAATACATACAGTTACATTCATAGCTAGAGTAATACATGCAGTTACATTCACTTGCTAGAAACAAATACATACAGTTACATTCACTAGCTAGAGTAAATACATGCAGTTACATTCACTAGCTAGAGTAAATACATACAGTTACATTCACTAGCTAGAGTAAATACATACAGTTACATTCACTAGCTAGAGTAAATACATACAGTTCATTCACTAGCTAAGAGTAAATACATACGGTTATTCACTAGCTAGAGTAAATACATGCAGTTACATTCACTGGCTAGAGTAATCACATACAGTTACATTCACTAATGGTAAATACATACAGTTACATTCACTAGCTAGGAGTAAATACATTACAGTTACATTCACTAGCTAGAGTAAATACATGCAGTTACATTCACTAGCCTGAGTAAATACATGCAGTTACATTCACTAGCTAGAGTAAACACATGCAGTTACATTCACTAGCTAGAGTAATATACATACAGTTACATTC
>NW_026279570.1:0-4010 GCF_023373465.1 Oncorhynchus keta
AGAATTGGAGTTCTAAATTGAACAGCTGCTGAAAAATGAGCTCCTGTATATATTGAGATTTAAATGTTTTTTTAGAGTGAAGTACATCGAAAAAATCAATTGAAAACTGCAAGACTCAATAGAAGACAAAACAAGGAACAAACCAAAAAAAGACAGGCTTTTGAAAAATTAACTATTTTTCATAAAATTGTACAGTTATCTTAGCTAGCTGAATTGCTAGCAGAATTGTTTACTTGTTGCTAAGCAGTTGCTAGGGACTCTCCTGGAAGAAGCTAGCTAGCTTACAAAGAATAACAACAAAAATATCTAGTTAACATAAGAAAGGAAGACAAAATAAGGACAAAAGAAGGACAGAAGAAAAAGGAAAAGAAAGAGGACAACAAAGTGAAACAGTCAGCACTTCTATTGCAACTTCGTATTTCGTCGTCCTAACGTAGTCTACACTGCTATCTGCCCAGCAGCTAGCCAGCTAGCAACGTCCACCGTCTACCGAATAGCAGCACTGTAAAAAGGAAACTATTACAATCAACTGAACGACTGATTAGTGTAGTGTTAGCTAGCTACATGATTGTCTTTGCTGTCTTCGTATCCAAGATAATTGTGCCAGTTTAGAGCGTGTAGTCTTAGAGTGATTATCTTAATTTACCGAGGTTAGCTAGCCAGCTGTTGTCGTCCTTAACGTAGGAGACACTGCCTGGCTAATAACAGCTAGTAACGTCTACTGAATCTAGAACTTCCGCACTCAACAACCCGGTCGCATTCCGCTTCGGCTCACAGGTAGTATCACATTTTCATTTCATTTCATTACAGCACAACGGTTTGATTTGTTTGATCGTAGCTAGCTGGCTACATAGCCGTCTGTGTATCAAAGATAATTGTGTAGTCTAGAGCGATTTTCTAGGTTAGCTAGCCAGCTATTGTTCGTTCTTTTAGCAACGGCGTAATCAACACTGCTAGCTAGCCAGCTGGCCCCCGAATAGCAGCACTGTAGAAACTAGTACACTCAGCGGTGACTTGATTAGTGTAGTGTCAACAACGCAACCACTGCCAGCTAGCCTACAAAGTCAACAAAGCAGCCACTGCCAGCTAGCCTACTTCAGCAGTACTGTATCATTTTAATCATTTTAGTCAATAAGATTCTTGCTACGTGAGTTAACTTTCTGAACATTCGAGACGTGTAGTCCACTTGTCATTCAATCTCCTTGCATTAGCGTAGCCTCTTCTGTAGCCTGTCAACTATGTGTCTGTCTATCCCTGTTATCTCCTCTCTGCACAGACCATACAAACGCTCCACACCGCGTGGCCGCGGCCACCTAATCTGGTGGTCCCAGCGCCTGACCCGTGGAGTTCCAGGTCTCCGGTAGCCTCTGGAACTGCCGATCTGCGGCCAACAAGGCAGATTCATCTCAGCCTATGCCTCCCTCAGTCCCACCGACTTCTTGGCACTGACGGAAACATGGATCCACAGATAACACTGCTACTCCTACTGCTCTCTCTTCGTCCGCCACGTGTTCTGCACACCCGAGGCTTCTGGTCAAGCGGGGTGGTGGCACGGGATCCTCATCTCTCCCAAGTGGTCATTCTCTCTTTCTCCCTTACCCCATCTGTCCTATCGCCTCCTTTGAATTTCATGCTGTCACAGTTACCAGCCCTTTCAAGCTCGCAGGAGCCTACGGAGCTGTAGAGCGGCACCTCAGTACCTCCAGGCTCTGATCAGGCCCTACACCCAAACAAGGGCACTGCGTTCATCACCTCTAGCTACGCTCCACCTCCCTACCACTGAGGAAGTACAGTTCCCGCTCAGCCCAGTCAAAACTGTTCGCTGCTCTGGCTCCCCAATGGTGGAACACACTCCCTCCACGGCAGCCAGGACAGCGAGTCAATCTACACCTTCCGGAGACACCTGAAACCCCACCTCTTTAAGGAATACCTAGGATAGGATAAAGTAATCCTTCTCACCCCCCTTAAAAGATTTAGATGCACTATTGTAAAGTGGCTGTTCCACTGGATGTCATAAGGTGAATGCACCAATTTGTAAGTCGCTCTGGATAAGAGCTGGATAATCTTTTAAGGGGGGGGGGGTGAGAAGGAGTACTTTATCCTATCCTAGGTATTCCTTAAAGAGGTGGGGTTTCAGGTGTCTCCGGAAGGTGGTGATTGACTCCGCTGTCCTGGCGTCGTGAGGGAGTGTGTTCCACCATTGGGGAGCCAGAGCAGCGAACAGTTTTGACTGGGCTGAGCGGGAACTGTACTTCCTCAGTGGTAGGGAGGCGAGCAGGCCAGAGGTGGATGAACGCAGTGCCCTTGTTTGGGTGTAGGGCCTGATCAGAGCCTGGAGGTACTGAGGTGCCGTTCCCCTCACAGCTCCGTAGGCAAGCACCATGGTCTTGTAGCGGATGCGAGCTTCAACTGGAAGCCAGTGGAGAGGCGGAGGAGCGGGGTGACGTGAGAGAACTTGGGAAGGTTGAACACCAGACGGGCTGCGGCGTTCTGGATGAGTTGTAGGGGTTTAATGGCACAGGCAGGAGCCCAGCCAACAGCGAGTTGCAGTAATCCAGACGGGAGATGACAAGTGCCTGGATTAGGACCTGCGCCGCTTCCTGTGTGAGGCAGGGTCGTACTCTGCGGATGTTGTAGAGCATGAACCTACAGGAACGGGCCACCGCCTTGATGTTAGTTGAGAAGCGACAGGGTGTTGTCCAGGATCACGCCAAGGTTCTTAGCGCTCTGGGAGGAGGACACAATGGAGTTGTCAACCGTGATGGCGAGATCATGGAGCGGGCAGTCCTTCCCCGGGAGGAAGAGCAGCTCCGTCTTGCCGAGGTTCAGCTTGAGGTGGTGATCCGTCATCCACACTGATATGTCTGCCAGACATGCAGAGATGCGATTCACCACCTGGTCATCAGAAGGAGGAAAGGAGAAGATTAATTGTGTGTCGTCTGCATAGCAATGATAGGAGAGACCATGTGAGGTTATGACAGAGCCAAGTGACTTGGTGTATAGCGAGAATAGGAGAGGGCCTAGAACAGAGCCCTGGGGGACACCAGTGGTGAGAGCGCGTGGTGAGGAGACAGATTCTCGCCACGCCACCTGGTAGGAGCGACCTGTCAGGTAGGACGCAATCCAAGCGTGGGCCGTGCCGGAGATGCCCAACTCGGAGAGGGTGGAGAGGAGGATCTGATGGTTCACAGTATCGAAGGCAGCCGATAGGTCTAGAAGGATGAGAGCAGAGGAGAGAGAGTTAGCTTTAGCGGTGCGGAGCGCCTCCGTGATACAGAGAAGAGCAGTCTCAGTTGAATGACTAGTCTTGAAACCTGACTGATTTGGATCAAGAAGGTCATTCTGAGAGAGATAGCGAGAGAGCTGGCCAAGGACGGCACGTTCAAGAGTTTTGGAGAGAAAGGAAAGAAGGGATACTGGTCTGTAGTTGTTGACATCGGAGGGATCGAGTGTAGGTTTTTTCAGAAGGGGTGCAACTCTCGCTCTCTTGAAGACGGAAGGGACGTAGCCAGCGGTCAGGGATGAGTTGATGAGCGAGGTGAGATAAGGGAGAAGGTCTCCGGAAATGGTCTGGAGAAGAGAGGAGGGGATAGGGTCGAGCGGGCAGGTTGTTGGGCGGCCGGCCGTCACAAGACGCGAGATTTCATCTGGAGAGAGAGGGAGAAAGAGGTCAGAGCACAGGGTAGGGCAGTGTGAGCAGAACCAGCGGTGTCGTTTGACTTAGCAAACGAGGATCGGATGTCGTCGACCTTCTTTTCAAAATGGTTGACGAAGTCATCTGCAGAGAGGGAGGAGGGGGAGGGGGGGGATTCAGGAGGGAGGAGAAGGTGGCAAAGAGCTTCCTATGGTTAGAGGCAGATGCTTGGAATTTAGAGTGGTAGAAAGTGGCTTTAGCAGCAGAGACAGAGGAGGAAAATGTAGAGAGGAGGGAGCGAAAGGATGCCAGGTCCGCAGGGAGGCGAGTTTTCCTCCATTTCCGCTCGGCTGCCCGGAGCCCTGTTCTACAAAAA
>NW_026279571.1:0-4404 GCF_023373465.1 Oncorhynchus keta
GATTTTCCCATGATGTCAAGCAAAGAGGCACTGAGTTTGAAGGTAGGCCTTGAAATACATCCACAGGTACACCTCCAATTGACTCAAATGATGTCAACTAGCCTATCAGAAGCTTCTGTAGCCATGACATCATTTTCTGGAATTTTCCAAGCTGCTTAAAGGCAACAGTCAACTTAGTGTATGTAAACTTCTGACCCACTGGAATTTTGATACAGTGAATTATAAGTGAAATAATCTGTCTGTAAACAATTGTTGGAAAAATTACTTGTGTCATGCACAAAGTAGATGTCCTAACTGACTTACCAAAACCATAGTTTGTGTCAACAAGACATTTTTGGAGTGGTTTAAAACTAGTTTTAATGACTCCAACCTAAGTGTATGTAAACTTCTGACTTCAACTGTAGGCGGAGACTATCAGGGTGTGTTTCGGGGTTGTGAGAGCTGCCTCTACACATTTGTTGAATGGTCGGGGAGCAAGCACTAGGCCGAATGGAACAGCGAGGTAATCGTGAGGCTGTGCCTGTGAAAAGCAAACCTTAGAAATATCCTGTAGACTGACACGGTGCTTATGTGAATATAAGTGTCCTGCAGGTAGACTGAGGTGAACCAGTCAACTCGTCTAATAGAGCGAGACAGCACATTGTACGTAAGCATATGGAATGTGAACGCTTCGGATAGTTGTTAAGGATCCATAGGTCCAGAATGGGCCATAATCCTCTCCCCTTTTTTTGAGAACCAGGGCGTACTGAAAGTAGTGGAAGCCGAGGTGGCTCTCTGCCGCTGGTATTTCCCTGATGGCCCCTTTGCTTGACAGTGTCGTGACTTTTACTTTCATTAATCAGATGACTGTTATTTATTTAATCCACTAACTATGTTTAATTGTTACTCCGATTCAGTTAATCATGTAACAATTAACTCATTAGGAATTGGGGCACCACTGAAGAGGTTGTTTAAAGATGTGTTTTTTTGTACGTTTATTTTTAAACCATTTAAAAAATATATATATGTATTTTTGTTAGTTTTGTTAAATACAGTGCCTTGCAAAGTATTCTTATCCCCATGGTGCTTTTCCTATTTTGTTGCATTACAACCTATCATTTAAATGGATTTTTATTTGTTTTTCATGTAATGGACATACACAAAATTGGTGAAGTGAAATTCAAAAATAACATGTTTCAAAAAATTCAAAAGGGAAAAGTGGTGCGTGCATATGTATTCACCCGTTTTCCTATGAAGCACCTAAATAAGATCTTGTGCAACCAATTACCTTCAGAAGTCACATAGTTTTTAAAAAAGTAAACCTGTTTGCAATCAAGGTGTCACATGATCTGTCACATGATCCCAGTTAGGCTCAGAATCTTGAGGGTACGGTGTTGTCTCTGACCGCATTTTGGCTGCATACAGGCCGCTTTCAGCAGGCCCATAAAACAGATAGGGACTTCTCATTATATATATATATATATATGGCATATATTCTCATTAGTATCTGGGTCATTCAGGTAGGTGTCTAGGGTATAGGGTTGTGGACCGTTCCATCAATATAGGACCATAAATAAATACATTTCATGCATAATTTATTTTTAAAATGTAGGTCCCCATGATAAATAATAAATAAATAAAATACATGTATAATTTATATTAAAAAGCAGTTCCACCATGATAGGACAATACATAAATAAATAAATAAGATGTATAATTAATTCTAAAATGTATATCCTTCATCTGCACAAATCGAAAGCTCTCACATCCCCTGCTCACAGACATGCTTTGGATCTGGGATATGCAACCATTTCCCTTCTCACTCACTCACACACACCACACCATCCATCTCAATACAGCCACACATACCCACATCCTGTGCCTTTGTCTGCTGTGTTTTTATCTCCACCATGTTGAATTACTGCTTTTGTGTTCCAAGTAGTTATATTTGAAGATAGATAGAGAAGCAATTTTATGTATTATTACAATCTATACCATGGCTAGTATTGTGTGTTTCATTATTTGCCACCTATATGAGAACTTCGTAATTTTTAGAGTAGTCTTTGTGTCTCTAAACAATTGGTTATCAATATACAATTTATCGACTACGAGACCTATGCGTTTCCCTTTCAATCTATTTTCCTTGAAAATTAGAAGGAAATTACAGAACGGCTCTTTCGGGAACAGATCATTCATGCCTATTTTCGTGCGAGCAAGACTTTTACCCATGCTTTTTACCACTATTTTATCTTTAAAGAAAGCAAATTTGGCAACGATTGGTTCATACCTCTGCCCTCTCTGTCCGAAGCGGTTTACACATTCGAGTTGAATTTAGTCGATAGCTTCATGTGGGATCTGAAGCACTGTAAGGAGGAACTCTCTAACTAGAGATTCAGGAACTTCTCCTTCTTTCTCTGGGATACCTGTAAGTACCAGATTCTCTCTCACGGATCTAGTCTGTATGTCAAGTAAGGTTTCTCTCAGAACGATGTTCTCCTTTTTAAGTTCATTAACTTTGGTTTCAATCTTATTGACTGTCCCTTTTAGCTTGTTTGTGTCTTTCTCCAATGTCGCAGCATTTTCGTCATTCATCTCGAGGCTTGCCTTTAACTCTTTTTTATCCTTACTGACTAGTTCAAGTATGCCCCGTTTGTCATTTATTGATTTTAACAGATCGGTTCCAACCTTTACCATTCCCGGTTGTGAAAATATTAAATTGTCTGTGAAGAGAAGAGTCACGTTTTCATTTTGAGATAGGTTCCCCTGTCATACTCGCCATCATTTTTGGGTGTTGCTTGTTTTTGTAATATTTGTCAATACATTTCTCTAGTCTTATGATTTGTTTTGTGTTGTTATCTAGATTGAAGGTTATTACCCGCCAGATTATGAAGTGCTAATATTTAGTCTAACTTACCGATATTGAATAAAATGTTTTTATCTTGAGGTGATCTACATTGCTGTGTTCAGTCCGACATCTTGGTGGGGGGTCTTGTTTAGAAGTACCATCTCCTGAATTAAACTCTAAAGGTCTATACCTATCACATCCATAAAACAGTTAACATATTAATCATTACCTCTTATCATATCATCATTCTGAACAGTCGTAACCTTATGCATCTGCAAAAACCCCAGCCTTACTCATGATTCAGTACAACACCAATTGGTTTATTTATTTATTAGCTAATTAAATAATAACAGAATAAACATACAGACTTACTACATGAGACAAAGGTCCCTAGCAGACTGGCACAATATGGCTTTTTAAACAACGATGTGGAGAGGGAGAAAGAGGGACACTTATCGTCAATACATTTTAGAACTATTCTCACATTAATCATATACTTTGCACACAAACCACTGTCCGTTTGGAATAAGAAACCATAAATATATTTACGTGCGAGTGCCTTTGTTTGCCGTTTCTCTCTGTCGGAACCAGGCCTTCTTAGGAAGGATGTGGATCGGCCTTTCAGTGGCACGCCTGTAAGGCTCTGATTGTCTGAAAGTGTCAGGACCTGTCTCTTCTACTTTTGTTCACTCTGAAAGATAGCTAGCCAGCCGTGTCGATGGTTCCAATTGGTGATGAGCATAGTAGGACAGTCTCACTTAGATTCTCTTTTGACTCAACACAGCTGTCTCAGTGATTCTCTGAGAGGGGAGTTTGTTCTCCGCCTTGTGTTGGAATTCAGGATTCGGACCACGATGTACATGAGCTGCAGCTCGCCGTCTCTCTAGAGTTTATTTCTTCAACTTGTGTTGAGGTTCAAAGTTCCAACCATTTAAAATGTGTAGCTCCCGCCTCCCGTTTCCTGGTCTCGGAGATTCAGCGCTTAACCTGTTGGTACTAGGGGCAGAATTTTCATTTTTGGAAAAAAACGTTCCTGTTTTAAAGGGGATATTTTGTTAGGACAAGATGCTAGAATATGCATATAATTGACAGTTTCTATAGAAAACACTAACGTTTCCAAAACTGTAAAGATATTGTCTGTGTGTATAACAGAACTGATGTTGCAGGCGAAAGCTTGAGAAAAAATCCAATCCGTAAGTGCCCCAGGTTTTGAAAGGGCTGCGTTCCAATGAGTCCCTATTGAGCTGTGAATGTGCCATCAACGAGCTTACGCTTTCTACGTATTCCCCAAGGTGTCTACAGCATTGTGACGTAGTTTTACGCATTTATGTTGAAGAATATCCGTAGGCGGCTACATTGCGTAAGTGGTCACATGGTGGCTCCAGAGAGATTCTCACATAAAATACAGAGGTAGCCATTACTCCAATCGGTCCTACTGAAAAACAAATTGTTTTGGAAATCACAGAGGTCAGATGTTTATTGTAGTTGGCCACCAGATTTGTAGTAACCAAAAACTGTTAAATCAAAATATATATTTTTTTATATTTTAGATTCGTCGAAGTAGCTACCCATTGCCTTGA
>NW_026279572.1:0-147500 GCF_023373465.1 Oncorhynchus keta
ATCTATATCTGAGCCTTCCTCTTCCCTCTCAGTGTAATTCAATCAGGAAGATGCTGTGGCCTCTAGCAACAGGACATGACGCAGAGACAGATGTGCAATAAGCCTGAATAAGCCACGATGCTGAATTAGATATAGGCTGCTCTCATGACTAGACCGTACATAGGCATAATAAAGGGACTTGAATGATGTTGAAGGGAAGTTGAGTGAATGTTGTTTCGACATATCATTGTACCTGACCTATATAACATTTCAAAACCTCTCCTCAGACAGAATGTATATTATAGCCTGTTTTTTAATCCTTGTCTTTTCATTAGAGCAGTAGAGCATTGTGTGTCTGTCTGTATGGCTGTGTGTAGATTGATATGGCGTCCGTGTCTATGAATGTGTGTATATCTCAATGTAGAGTATAATTTAAATTCCATGATTGTGATTCAGTGTGCGTTATGTTCTCCCTCTCCGTTTCAGAGTGCGGAGGAGCACTGTGCATTTGTCAGCGTGGTGAGCTGCAGCCTGTGTGTGTTCCTGGCTGTGTTTGTGCTGGTGTGTACAGAGACCCTGACCCAGCGCTGGAGGAGACTGCTGGGTCTGGTGGTCTGGGCCACTCACCTCACCATGGGATTCACCTTCATCTTCAGCGGACCCCTCATTCTGCCCTGGGACCAGGTATACACTCTCGCTCTAAATAAAGGTTGCACGACAAAGCCTGTTGGCTTTCAAAATAAATGTTTCAAGCCCATGTCGTGCCATTTATTCTAATCAAAGGAGAGACTTTTAGATTTCTTCAAAACCATCAAACTTTATTAATAATTACTGCAGTAATAGTGTTAATGGTCACCCAATGGTGTAGAGTTAAAGCCCAAATAAACAGGATTTGTTTACAACTTTTCATAGTCTTCCTGAGTCCTTGTGACAAAGAACAGATACGTGAAATTATACAAAGGTACATTGCGCTCTCATTCAACAGATATCTGTCTCTAGTTCATTTACTGCTTGTTTATACAGAAATACTAATGCAACATAGTATTCATCTGCTGTATGGGATAAATAAACTGGAGATTGGGTCCCCCTGGCACCGACCGACAGGCACACAGACACTAATCATGGAATGGAATGCAGTCTTTAGGTTATCACCAAGCCATGGTAAATCTACTGTCAGCGTTAACACAGACACATGAGAGTTCAAAGAGCCCTATTCTGTTGCCTCTAAGAAAAACAGTATGAATGTACTAATATAAGAATACATTCTAATATATAAGTAATGTGATTAACATAATGTTGTATTTCTATGACACCCACTTCTTTTGTCCTCTTACTCTTTTCCTCCATCTTCGCACCAGACAGTTTATTAGGTACACCCATCTAGTACCAGGTCAGTCCACCCTTTACCTCCAGAACAGTCTGAATTCTTCAGGCATGGATTCTACAAGGTGTAGCGTTCAAGCATTGTGCAATTGATATCAAGGGATCTAACGTGTACCAGGAAAACATTAGCCACACCATTACACCACCGCCACCAGCCTGTACTGTTGACACCAGGCAGGATGGGGCCATGGACTCATGTTGCTTACTCTGGTCATTATTGCAGAATTATGTTTCACACAGTTTCTGTTCCTTCCCTGAAGAAGTTATCTGATTTAAGATCTACCCCACAGAGCATGCAATCTTCTCCATGTGATAACAAACAAAACACTCAGTGGCCAGTTTATTAGGTAGGCCACCCCGTTCACAAAAATGGTTCGCTCCTACAGATAGTGAGTCATGTAGCTGTGGCTTGCTATATAAAGAATGCAGACAGACATCAAGTCATTCAGTTACTGTTTGATTGAATGTTAGAATGGGCAGAATACACCATTACAGCACTGCCAACTGATGTGAATTCTGATGTGAATTGAAATTCACATCAGTTGGCAGTGGTGTAATGGTATAGGGAATGTTTTTCTGGCACACGTTAGATCCCTTGATACCAATTGAGCAACTTTTGAATGCCAAACCTTGTAGAATCCATGCCCTGATGAATTCGGGCTGTTCTGCAGGCCAAGGGGCAACGGCGATCATGCCACTCTCTGTTGCTTAGGTCACTTATTTAGCCCATTCTAACGTTCAAACGAACAGTAACTGAATGCCTTGATGCCTGTCTGCCTGCTTTATATAGCAAGCCATGACTACATGACTCACTGTAAGAGCGAACCATTTTTGAGAACGGGGTGGCCTACCTAGTAAACTGGCCACTGAGTGTACATATATGATATACACACATGAACAGAAGCATCAAAAAGTTATATTTGTCTAGTTATAGCATATCTTGCCAGTACACTGAGGTGACAGTTGTCCAGTAAAACCACTTGTTCTTTGGATAGTGCTGCCAATCCGAGACACTTTCCCCACACAGTGTTTCATGTCACATCAGTCTGACCTATCTCTCTCTCTCTCTCTCCTTTTCTCCTGTAGGTTCCCTTCTTCCTGTTCATCATCTTCACAGTGTACACCATGCTGCCTTTCCAGATGTGCTATGCTGTGGTACTCAGTGTGATCTCCTCACTCTCTCACATCATGGTCCTCACTCTACGCCTCACTGTCTTCAACACCCAAGATCCCAGCCCCTTTCTGGCCAATCAGGTGTGTTATTTGTTATGCTGTTAGTAACAATTATACATGTGTTACGGGATCTCCTGGTGATGCATAACGTTATGTATGCTCATAATGTTGTGCTTTAAATAGTTTTCTATAAACAGGAAGTGTGTGTGTGTGTGTTTTTTAATAACTCATGTGTCATGTTTGTTTCAACGAGATTGTGTGCTATAGTGTTGTTTTTGATCTCCTGTAAGGAGTTTTTAAGGTCATAAGACACATTTCTGTGAAAACAGACAATGCTTATGCTGTGCAGCTAGGATGTAATGTCGGTCCCTCTGTCCCCAGCTGCTGTCCAATGCGGTGGTGTTTCTGTGTGGCAGTGTGGTGGGGGCCTTCCATAAGGTCCTGATGGAGAGAGCACTAAGACAGACCTTCCAGGATACACTCAGATGTCTGGGCATCCGCATGAAGCTGGAGATAGAAAAGAGACAACAGGTGAGAACATCTTATCAGACACTCTGCTATATTCTTGATTGAATTATTTACCTTTAAGGAAAGTCCCTTGAGAATAGAAATCTACTTGGCAAAGGCGATCTCCCAGGGGTGTCTCTTTCTGAACAGAGGCACACCCGACTGAATACAGGAAGTATGAAAGACTAATAAAAGTTAATAGTGTTAGGCTAAAATATTTGTTGTCATAATAGCACTGGCTAATTTTTACTTAATTTAAGACCAGCAGCCTTGTTGTTTTCTGGCTTGTATTTTTCATTACGATGATCAAATCCCTTGAAATCAAATTTAATTAATGATTTTTTTAAGTAGATGTCTGTGTGTGCTCCGTTAGTAAAAACGGGTGTCTGTTTCAAATGGATTTTTAACCATAATTGTTTTTCATTTAGAATAATAGTTGCTTAGGAAGTGAAACCACACACCATGAGAGAGAGGAGGCTGCTGGCTGCTCTGTTGTCTTGCAGGACAGAATGGAATGATATAATCGCTAACATTTGAACCGGCTCTGTTCCACTCTGTTGTATTGAGCCCGAAAAAAGGAGCAGTGCCACAGGCGTTAGCCAAAGAGCACAGGCACCATAAATAAAGAGAAGAGGGAAGGGAGTGTTTGAAATGGGTCTCAACGCTGAGGTGAACAGTATTCCCTCCCTCTCTCCCTCCCACAGAGCATTGTTCTCTAGACCCAGTCAGATAGAATCTGCCAGATCAATTACAGCACAGGGCTGAGCTGACTGAACCAAATCAAGGCCACTTTGTGCAGAATGATTTTCCATGCTTTACGGTTTACTGGAAAACCTGCTCCAGTCATTTGAACCAGCAGGTGGTAATCTATCTGGGAGAGTATGTAGGCCTAACCAGTTGCCCCGTGACACTAGTCGTGGGGCAGTTTTACATTTCTTCCACTAATGGTTAAAGTTAGGATTTGATCCTAGATCTGTACCTAGGGGCAACCCCCCCCATGGATGCAGCCAAACCAGAGAGGAAAGATACTAGTCCAGTGCCTCAGTATTGCATCATACGGGTGAACAGGAATTATGATGGGGTCAATGGGTATTGAAGAATGATTTCCTGAGACATCTCCTTATTAACTTCTTAGATTCTCATCTCACCTGACTCTATTCCATTCCAGAGGCTCTCAATGCAATGTCCTATCTGTCTGTTGACTGGCTGTACAACCAGACTGGCAGCACAATGATTATAAAGCTTTTAACAGTAATCTGAATGAATAGGGCCCTTGTTAGTGGAGTTACTAGATCAGCAAGACACTCTGACAGCTGGTTGATACTCGGATTGGGTTGGGTTCATGACCTTTTGTCTATCGGACAGTGTGTGTGGTTGGGTGGGTGTGGTGTGTTGATGCTAACGTGTGTGTGTGTGTGTGTGTGCGTAGGAGAACCTGCTGCAGTCTGTGCTACCTGTCTACATCTCCATGAAGATGAAGCTGGCCATCATGGAGCGTCTGCAAGACTGCAAGGACAAAGAAGAGCAGCAACGACTCGTCAAAGACAACAACTTCCACAGTCTCTACGTCAAGAGACACGAGAACGTCAGGTACAGTACAACAATAGCCTGTCAAGGACTAAGAATATGACTGAGAAACATACAGCATGTTGAAATAACCTGTTATATTCTAAGAAAATTACTAAGAAACACAGTAGAATCCTATCCTTTGCCTGTCACTCATTGCCTGTCAAACTAAGCATGGTTTTCAGTCTACCAAATAACACACATGAAAAATATTTACCCAACCCAAATGTCCTCTTGAACGAAACTCCGCTTTTGGCTTTAGCTTTTACATTTTGGCTCTTTTTCTGCTTCTGGAACGGCCTAGTACATCACCGGGGCCAAGCATTCTTCCATCCAAGAACTCTATACCAGGTGGTGTCAGAGGAAGGCCCTAAAAATTGTCAGACTCCAGCCACCCTAGTCATAGGGTGTTCTCTCTGCTACCGCACTGCAAATGGTACAAGAGCGCCAAGTCTAGGTCCAATAGGCTTCTAAACAGCTTCTACACCCAAGCCATAAGTCTCCTGAACAGCTAATCAAATGGCTACCCAGAATTTTTGCATTGCCCCTCCCCACTTCTACGCTGCTGCTATTCTCTATTATCTCTGCATAGTCACTTTAATAACTCTACCTATATGTACATATTACCTGGACACCGGTGCCCCCGTACTTTGACTCTGTATATAGTCCCGTTATTGTTATTTACTGCTGCTCTTTAATTATTTGTTATTCTTATCTCTTACTTTGATTTTTTTTCTTAAATCTGCATGGTTGGTTAAGGGCTTGTAAGTACGCATTTTACTGTAAGGTCTACACCTGTTTATTCGGTGCATGTGACAAATACGATTTGATTTGGTTTTGAAATTGTGATTCCATAGCTAGGGACTTGAGAAGAGCAGAATCAGTTGCTTTGTGAGAAGGTGTTAAAGTTCACAGTTAGCTATTGTTATGTAAATGCCAGTTGAAAAGTACCAGTGGCCTGGCTTTGGCCCCAAGTGAGAGCAGGTCCGCCGGATTCATGGCCTAGTGAGACCCGGTGCCGGCCCGCAAAGATGGAAACAATAGTCTGAACACTGGGTTAAATCATATTGTCACGATCTTCGTTGGAAGCATACTCGGACCAACGTGCAGCGTGATCTGGGTTCCACATCTTATTTATTGAAGTAAGTGAACCGCACAACAAAACAATAAAGAAACAACGAAACGTGACTACGTGGTGCACAAAACACAAAATAATATCCCACAAACACAGGTGGGAAAAACAACTACTTAAATAAGATCCCCAATTAGAGACAATGATTACCAGCTGCCTCTAATTGGGAATCATACAAATCACCAACATAGAAAAATTCAACTAGACCCCACATATAAATATTAAACTAGACTAGCCCCTAGTCACACCCTAACCTACTCCACCATCGAGAAACAAGGGCTCTCTATGTTCAGGACGTGACACATATGTTGCATGTGTGCTTTGAATAGTTAGTTTGTGTTCTCTAAATGTATTAATTTAATTATCCCCTAACATCCTCTGACCCCGAGGACTGGAGTTGCCCATCACTGCTCTGGGCAGTCTATTTACACTCACAATGCCCAGTCAGTTCTCATGGAATTTAGCATGACAGTGTTAGCTGAGCCTTGACCCAAATGAGGCCTTTTGTTTTATGGGCATTCATTTAGAAAGTGCTGACAGACATTGGCTTTGTAGCCTATCCAGTGAACCTTGGCAGATGGCTCAATAGATTCCCTAAGTTTTAGACTCTGTAATTGCTTACAGACTGTACTGTACCTTCTACCTTCCTGGATAGAGAGGGAGCCCATTTGTTGCCCAAATTAAGGTCAACACGGTAACACTCTTCGATCTTCTCAGTAGCCTAACAAACGGACATTTGTAACTACCTGGTTGATTTGATAATAATGATAAGTTTAGACCCATAATTAATATGATTTCATAGAAAAGGAGGAACATTAAAACGGTCTGATCTGAGAAGGCCTTGTGAAGATCAGACTGTATCATGTGCTGCTGTGGCTCGGCTAGTGATGAATCCTCATTTAAACCCTTTGGTGTTACTGTGAATTATAGCCCAACCACTTCCACATTTGATCCTTGTAATGACACAAGACATTCTTGTCATTAGACATGTTCTTTCCAAGAAAACACCTGGTTGTTGTCAGTCAGAGTTACTGGGCAGCCAATGGTTCTCTGGTCTGCTTGGCAAGCAACAGGCTAATGTTAGCTACTTTAATGAGGACTGACCTTGGCAGCAGTTAGCCCTCTGAGCCCTGGTAATGAGCCAGTGATTAGGCTGTGGCGGCTGAATGTGTGGTGGCCTGGGTCAGGTGCTCTGTGTGGAGGATAGGGTTAAAAATATGCTTATAGCACTTCCAATCAGTGTACAGTGCAGTGCTTCCCCCATTATTTTTTGTCAGCAGCTGTGGCGAAGTTAGCATTGTGGTGGTGGGGGGGCGTGTTACTGGACGTGGCCAATGGCAAACATTTTAGTGGCTGTTCTACACATTTTAGTGGCTGTTCTACACATTTTAGTGGCTGTTCTACACACATTTTAGTGGCTGTTCTACACACATTTTAGTGGCTGTTCTACACACATTTTAGTGGCTGTTCTACACATTTTAGTGGCTGTTCTACACACATTTTAGTGGCTGTTCTACACATTTTAGTGGCTGTTCTACACATTTTAGTGGCTGTTCTACACATTTTAGTGGCTGTTCTACACACATTTTAGTGGCTGTTCTACACACATTTTAGTGGCTGTTCTACACACATTTTAGTGGCTGTTCTACACATTTTAGTGGCTGTTCTACACACATTTTAGTGGCTGTTCTACACATTTTGGTGGCTGTTTTACACATTTTAGTGGCTGTTCTACACATTTTGCCATGGACGGAGAGAACATTTTACAGTTTTAAAGCTAGTTCTCTGCAATTTAAAACTTTTGGTTACTACATGATTCCATATATGTTATTTTATAGTTTTGATGTCTTCACTCTTATTCTACAATGTAGAAAATAGTAAAAATAAAGAAACCTTGGACTGAGCAGGTGTATACAAACTTTTGACTGGTACTGTGTGTTTTAATCATATATTTTGGAGTGGAGGCAACGGTGCTGCTAAATGAATGTAGGAAAAACACTGCTGTAGTATGTCTTTGAGCCAAACCTCTTAGCACGATCTCCCTTCAACTCAGTCTTCACCTCCTGTTCACCCAGGATAGGACCTCCAGCTGTAATCAGTTATCCCCACTCCATTTCAACACCCCAGGAGTCAACTGTTATCTGACAATGACACCCTTGTTTAGTGATACAACAACATCAGAGGGATTAATCAGTGTAGCGGCCAGCCCGGCCGTATCCATGCAGACAACAGGTTTCATTATGACACTGATGTCTTGACCCCATATGTCCTGAGTCGGTCGTGATCAGTAAGCATGAAACGCAATAAAATGCTTGGAAACTATGTGCAACAGGGAGGGACCATCTAAACTTGTCCAATAATGAATACTTCTTGTTTTATTTGGAAACCGTGTGTCTTAATGAACACACCCTTGGCTTTTCTCTTTTTGCAGTATTCTGTATGCTGACATTGTGGGCTTCACCCGATTGGCCAGTGACTGCTCTCCGAAGGAGCTGGTCATCATGCTCAACGAGCTGTTTGGGAAGTTTGACCAGATTGCAAAGGTGAGTTAATAATTTGTAAGATTTCCACCTTTAATTAAATTAACACGGACTTTTCACCTTGTATTTCATATTTAGCTACACTTTTACGCTTATTATGATAACACGACAGTGTAGTAAAGCATAATCCAGTGTAGTAATGCATAATCCAGTGTAGTAATGCATAATCCAATGTAGTAATGCATAATCCACTTGTTATGTGGCATTAATCAGTGCTTGCTTCATCATAATAATTCTAATAATATATTTATTTTATAGAGTGCATTTCATGATACAAATAACCTCAGATAGTTAAAAACAAGTACATGTAGTTCTTGGGCTGGACACGTATGGATGTGTTGTGTGTTTGGTTCTTCAGGAGAACTTCTGATACCTTGTTTGTGTTAATGCTAAATCCAGTTGACATATCTGCTTCTTGGATGGTCTTCATGGTCTGTGGTATTTTTCTATTTTATTCTTCAGGAGAACGAGTGCATGAGAATCAAGATTTTGGGAGACTGCTACTACTGTGTGTCTGGCCTGCCTGTCTCCCTGCCCATGCATGCCAAGAACTGTGTGAAGATGGGTCTGGACATGTGTGAGGCCATCAAGTGAGTTCAGAGGAGGCCTTCTGGGGGGAAGACAATTACTAAAACATGTGATCCTTCTGGTTAGTTCCAGGACTTTAGCAACATGTATTCTCATTAGATTGTGAGATAAATAGCGTATAGTAAATCAAATGTGTTAAAGTCGGGTAGGGAGGGTAGTGTTATTGTATAACGCAAGGGGGACTTTCTGGCCTAAGTAGTATGTGTTAACATGAGTTGTCTGGGTCAATGATGGTTATGAGAGTGAGTTAGTTCTATAATCAGGTGTTGTGGAGGACTGGAGGGTCTGTCAAAGGAAGGCTTTATCATGGCTCCTCTCTGCCCTGTTGGACAATCAAATCGCTTTTAATTTGTTACACGCTTCATAAACAACAGGTGTAGACTAACAGTGAAATGCTTACTTAAGGTTCCTTTTCCAACAATGCAGAGTTAAAGATGAATGAAATACAAAATACAAAGTGACACAAGGAATAAATACACAGTCAGTAACAATAACAAATAAAATAACATGTCTATATACAGGAAGTACCAGTACTGAGTCGATGTGCAGGTGTACGAGGTAATAACATGGCTATATACAGGAAGTACCAGTACTGAGTCGATGTGCAGGGGAACGAGGTAATAACATGGCTATATACAGGTATTACCAGTACTGAGTCGATGTGCAGGGAACGAGGTAATAACATGGCTATATACAGGAATTACCAGTACTGAGTCGATGTGCAGGGGAACGAGGTAATAACATGGCTATATACAGGTATTACCAGTACTGAGTCGATGTGCAGGGAACGAGGTAATAACATGGCTATATACAGGAATTACCAGTACTGAGTTGATGTGCAGGGGAACGAGGTAATAACATGGCTATATACAGGAATTACCAGTACTGAGTTGATGTGCAGGGGAACGAGGTAATAACATGGCTATATACAGGAATTACCAGTACTGAGTCGATGTGCAGGGAACGAGGTAATAACATGGCTATATACAGGAATTACCAGTACTGAGTCGATGTGCAGGGGAACGAGGTAATAACATGGCTATATACAGGAAGTACCAGTACTGAGTCGATGTGCAGAGGAACGAGGTAATAACATGGAACATGGCTATATACAGGAATTACCAGTACTGAGTCGATGTGCAGGGGTACGAGGTAATAACATGGCTATATACAGGAATTATCAGTACTGAGGCGATGTGCAGGGGAACGAGGTAATACCATGGCTATATACAGGAAGTACCAGTACTGAGGCGATGTGCAGGGGTACGAGGTAATAACATGGCTATATACAGGAAGTACCAGTACTGAGGCGATGTGCAGGGGTACGAGGTTATCGAGGTAGTTATGTACTGTATATATAGGGAGGGGTAAAGTGACTAGGCAACAGTATAGATAATAGACCGTAGCAGCAGCGCATGTGGTGAGTATGTGTGGCGTCAGTATGCATGTGTGTGCATGTTATGACAAGACGGAAATAGTTGATTTGTTCAGCTGGCTCTGATGTCAAAGCAATAAGAAGGAATCCCAGGGAAACCTAAATGAACCCACACACACACATCTGACATATTCTGATCCCGCTCCTCAGACGAGTGCGCGAGGCCACAGGTGTGGACATCAACATGAGAGTGGGCGTGCACTCCGGCAACGTGCTCTGCGGTGTGATTGGCCTCCGCAAGTGGCAGTTTGACGTTTGGTCACATGACGTCACCCTGGCCAATTATATGGAGTCTGGAGGCTTACCTGGGTATGTTAGTAGTTGAGTTAACCATATATGGTAAATCTTTAATCCTAATGGTGGCATTCATAATTAAGTTACTAGTGGTAACCTAGTCCGAGTAAGTCCATTTTACTAATAGTAACCCCCATCTTTGTCTTGATCAGGCGTGTCCACATCACTGAGGCCACCCTGAAGCACCTGAACAAGGCCTATGAGGTGGAGGAGGGGAACGGTGGGCTAAGGGATGCCTACCTGAAGGAGCTCAACATACAGACATACCTTGTCATCGATCCTCGGGTGAGCTACCTCATTTAATGCATTACCTCCAGAATCCCTGACAAGGGCCTTATCTGTATATGTGAGACTGTACTCCTCGTTAACGTGTGTGTGTGTCATCAGTCTAAGAACCAGGCTCTGAACAGCCACAGCATGCCCAAGCCGCGTGTGAATGACGGGCTGAAGATGCGGGCGTCAGTGAGAATGACCCGTTACCTGGAGTCCTGGGGCGCCGTCAAACCCTTCGCCCACCTACAGAGCAGAGAGGGGTACACCCAAGACACCATGGTCAATGGAAAATCATGCTGCAAGGTGAGTGACGACTGGGGGGCCACTGCATTATAACTGATGAAAAGATTACCAGACTTCCTCTAACAGAAATAGTCCACTTTACACATCAAATCAAGCATAATAGGTTGAAATGTATTGCTACAAACATCACTATTTCCTATGGAAGACTGTTGCGACTGTTGATGGCATGTTTAAATGGTGATTTACTTCTTGCTGTTTTACGCACGATGTGTCTAACAACAGTTGTTTTAAAAAAAAATCTAGGACATCCCTCTGCGCACAGTTCACTCGAAGATCACTGAGAGGTAAGGAAGGCCAAGTCTGAGAACACGGAGAGGATGAGTTCATTTGTTTATATGTTAACAAGAGCCCTGAACTGGCATCATGTCAGAGTGGTGACGTCAGACTCTCCTTACTGGATTGGTACTCCTGCTATGCATCAGTCTATTGATAAAGTGGGTGTTTATGGTTGTGGAGGTGTATTTAGGAAGCCAGTTCTTTTTTTTGAATTACCAAATGCAAACAACAGATCAGTCACTGTACAGTAAATGTTAAGCGATTTGTAAGTCCACTTAATGTTACATGTATTGTATATAAAAACACAAACACATTTACTTTTTATAAGGTCATCAGGTTTGGTCGCAAAGGGCTTAGAAGTTGTCTCTTTTTCCTCCTTACTGACAAAAGCTGAACCACGTGAGTGCAGTAGACAGGACAGAGAAATAAGAAAATTGCCCCGAAAGACCTTTTGTCTCGGCTGTGGTTCTAGTGGACACCGATACTGTGAATGGACACTTAACAGGAACCGGCTGTGTTGCTTCCGATGTGGTCTTTCATTTGGTCAGAAACAGTCCCTCTTCATGTAATGTTTAATAAAAACAAAATAGTTTCTTTATTCAGTTACAATACAAGCTTTATTAATATTTGATCCATTCTACGGAGACAGACATTTGTTGTTTTAGTACACATGAATCCTCACATACAACACACAACAGTCCCATACAGGGACAACGATGTCACCATGTTGAATGTATCTATCTCTCACTGTTGGTCCCTGACAGCTTTGATGAGTCTGTAGAGGAGCCCTTCTCCTCACCGGCCCCTCCGCTCAGCACCTATAAGTGAGTGGAGCCAGCATGGCTCACAACGCAACTGCTCCCTTCTGAGTGGAGGAGGAGAATCTTGATGTTTCACAGCACCATTAACCTCCAACCCTTCTTTCTGGGTTAACACCCCCCCCCCATACTGCCTAGAGCAGCCTCCCTCTTCTGTGTAACAGGGCATCACAGGGATTCCCACACCTTTACAAAGCAAGCAGGGCATAGTAACCACTCTCTACTAAGTGTTTAAAGTGTCTTTTTGTTTTCCTACTGGAGTTATGTGCTGTTATAAATACCGTGTGTGTGCCTCTCTGTCTGTGTGTGTGTCTGTCTTTGTGTGTCTGTGTGTATGTTTCCTTCCTGGTGGGGCAGGGGGCACAGAGCAGGGGTACTGCTGGGAGACTCCTGTTCAGTCACCCAAGTTCAACTAACACACAACATCCTGCACACACACACATTATAGAATGAATGACACACACCCACCCCCCTTCTCTCTGTTTCCACTAATGCTGAGAATGGCCTAAACCAGTTGCCTCCCTGCACAGCACACTGGGACTGAATAACCTGCATGATCTTGGCTGGTTTACCAGCATCAATCTGTCTGTCTGCGTGTCACTCTGTCTGCGTGTCACTCTGTCTGCGTGTCACTCTGTCTGCGTGTCGGTCTGTCTGCGTGTCGGTCGGTCGGTCGGTCTGTCTGAGTGTCGGTCGGTCTGTCTGTCTGAGTGTCGGTCGGTCGGTCTGTCTGAGTGTCGGCCGGTCGGTCTGTCTGAGTGTCGGTCGGTCTGTCTGTCTGAGTGTCTGTCTGTCTGAGTTTCGGTCGGTCGGTCTGTCTGAGTTTCGGTCGGTCGGTCTGTCTGAGTGTCGGTCGGTCGGTCTGTCTGAGTGTCGGTCGGTCGGTCTGTCTGAGTGTCGGTCGGTCGGTCTGTCTGAGTGTCGGTCGGTCGGTCTGTCTGTGTGTCGGTCGGTCGGTCGGTCTGTCTGAGTGTCGGTCGGTCGGTCTGAGGGTCGGTCGGTCTGTCTGAGTGTCGGTCGGTCGGTCGGTCTGTCTGAGTGTCGGTCGGTCGGTCGGTCTGTCTGAGTGTCGGTCGGTCGGTCGGTCGGTCTGTCTGAGTGTCGGTCGGTCTGTCTGAGTGTCGGTCGGTCGGTCGGTCTGTCTGTGTGTCGGTCGGTCGGTCGGTCTGTCTGAGTGTCGGTCGGTCTGTCTGTCTGAGTGTCGGTCGGTCGGTCTGTCTGAGTGTCGGTCGGTCGGTCGGTCTGTCTGTCTGAGTGTCTGTCTGTCTGTCTGTCTGTCTGTCTGTCTGTCTGTCTGTCTGTCTGTCTGTCTGTCTGTCTGTCTGTCTGTCTGTCTGTCTGTGAGTGTCGGTCGGTCGGTCGGTCTGTCTGTCTGTCTGTCTGTCTGTCTGTCTGTCTGTCTGTCTGTCTGTCTGTCTGTCTGTCTGTCTGTCTGTCTGTCTGTCTGTCTGTCTGTCTGTCTGTCTGTCTGTCTGTCTGTCTGTCTGTCTGTCTGTCTGTCTGTCTGTCTGTCTGTCTGTCGGTCTGTCGGTCTGTCGGTCTGTCTGTCTGTCTGTCTGTCTGTCTGTCTGTCTGTCGGTCTGTCTGTCTGTCTGTCTGTCTGTCTGTCTGTCTGTCTGTCTGTCTGTCTGTCTGTCTGTCTGTCTGTCTGTCTGTCTGTCTGTCGGTCTGTCTGTCTGTCTGTCTGTCTGTCTGTCTGTCTGTCTGTCTGTCTGTCTGTCGGTCTGTCTGTCTGTCTGTCTGTCGGTCGGTCTGTCTGTCTGTCTGTCTGTCTGTCTGTCTGTCTGTCTGTCTGTCTGTCTGTCTGTCTGTCTGTCTGTCTGTCTGTGTCTGAGTCTGTCTGTCTGTCTGTCTGTCTGTCTGTCTGTCTGTCTGTCTGTCTGTCTGTCTGTCTGTCTGTCTGTCTGTCTGTCTGTCTGTCTGTCTGTCTGTCTGTCTGTCTGTCTGTCTGTCTGTCTGTCTGTCTGTCTGTCTGTCTGTCTGTCTGTCTGTCTGTCTGTCTGTCTGTCTGTCTGTCTGTCTGTCTGTCGTCTGTCTGTCTGTCTGTCTGTCTGTCTGTCTGAGTGTCTGTCTGTCTGTCTGTCTGTCTGTCTGTCTGTGTCTGGTCGTCTGTCTGTCTGTCTGTCTGTCTGAGTGTCTGTCTGTCTGTCTGTCTGTCTGTCTGTCTGTCTGAGTGTCGGTCGGTCTGTCTGTCTGTCTGTCTGTCTGTCTGTCTGTCTGTCTGTCTGTCTGTCTGAGTGTCTGTCTGTCTGTCTGTCTGTCTGTCTGTCTGTCTGTCTGTCTGTCTGTCTGTCTGTCTGTCTGAGTGTCGGTCGGTCGGTCTGTCTGTCTGTCTGAGTGTGTCTGTCTGTCTGTCTGTCTGTCTGTCTGTCTGTCTGAGTGTCTGTCTGTCTGTCTGTCTGAGTGTCTGTCTGTCTGTCTGTCTGAGTGTCTGTCTGTCTGTCTGTCTGAGTGTCGGTCTGTCTGTCTGTCTGTCTGAGTGTCGGTCGGTCGGTCTGTCTGTCTGAGTGTCGGTCGGTCGGTCTGTCTGTCTGTCTGTCTGAGTGTCTGTCTGTCTGTCTGTCTGAGTGTCGGTCTGTCGGTCTGTCGGTCTGTCTGTCTGTCTGTCTGAGTGTCTGTCTGTCTGTCTGTCTGAGTGTCTGTCGGTCTGTCTGTCTGAGTGTCGGTCTGTCTGTCTGTCTGTCTGTCTGTCGGTCTGTCGGTCTGTCTGTCTGAGTGTCGGTCGGTCGGTCTGTCTGTCTGAGTGTCGGTCGGTCGGTCTGTCTGTCTGAGTGTCGGTCGGTCGGTCTGTCTGTCTGAGTGTCGGTCGGTCGGTCTGAGTGTCGGTCGGTCGGTCTGTCTGTCTGAGTGTCGGTCGGTCGGTCTGTCTGTCTGAGTGTCGGTCGGTCGGTCTGTCTGTCTGAGTGTCGGTCGGTCGGTCTGTCTGTCTGTCTGTCTGAGTGTCTGTCGGTCTGTCTGTCTGAGTGTCGGTCTGTCTGTCTGTCTGTCTGTCTGAGTGTCGGTCTGTCTGTCTGTCTGTCGGTCTGTCGGTCTGTCGGTCTGTCTGTCTGAGTGTCGGTCGGTCGGTCTGTCTGTCTGAGTGTCGGTCGGTCGGTCGGTCTGTCTGAGTGTCGGTCTGTCTGTCTGTCTGTCTGTCTGTCTGTCTGTCTGTCTGTCTGTCTGTCTGTCTGAGTGTCGGTCGGTCGGTCTGAGTGTCTGTCGGTCTGTCTGTCTGAGTGTCGGTCGGTCGGTCTGTCTGTCTGAGTGTCGGTCGGTCTGTCTGTCTGTCTGAGTGTCGGTCGGTCGGTCTGTCTGTCTGTCTGTCTGAGTGTCTGTCTGTCTGTCTGTCTGAGTGTCGGTCTGTCTGTCTGTCTGTCTGTCTGAGTGTCGGTCTGTCTGTCTGTCTGTCGGTCTGTCGGTCTGTCGGTCTGTCTGTCTGAGTGTCGGTCGGTCGGTCTGTCTGTCTGAGTGTCTGTCGGTCGGTCTGTCTGTCTGACTGTCGGTCTGTCTGTCTGTCTGTCTGTCTGTCTGTCTGTCTGTCTGTCTGTCTGTCTGTCTGTCTGTCTGTCTGTCTGTCTGTCTGTCTGTCTGTCTGTCTGTCTGTCTGTCTGAGTGTCGGTCTGTCTGTCTGTCTGTCTGAGTGTCGGTCTGTCTGTCTGTCTGTCTGTCTGTCGGTCTGTCGGTCTGTCTGTCTGAGTGTCGGTCGGTCGGTCGGTCTGTCTGAGTGTCGGTCTGTCTGTCTGTCTGTCTGTCTGTCTGTCTGTCTGTCTGTCTGTCTGTCTGTCTGTCTGTCTGTCTGAGTGTCGGTCGGTCTGTCTGAGTGTCGGTCGGTCTGTCGGTCTGTCTGAGTGTCGGTCTGAGTGTCGGTCGGTCTGTCTGTCTGTCTGAGTGTCTGTCTGTCTGTCTGTCTGTCTGAGTGTCGGTCTGTCTGTCTGTCTGTCTGAGTGTCGGTCTGTCTGAGTGTCGGTCGGTCTGTCGGTCTGTCTGAGTGTCGGTCGGTCGGTCGGTCTGTCTGAGTGTCTGTCTGTCGGTCTGAGTGTCGGTCGGTCTGTCTGAGTGTCGGTCGGTCTGTCTGTCGGTCTGTCGGTCTGTCTGTCTGTCTGTCTGTCTGTCTGTCTGTCTGTCTGTCTGTCTGAGTGTCGGTCTGTCTGTCTGTCTGTCTGTCTGTCTGTCTGTCTGTCTGTCGGTCTGTCGGTGTCTGTCTGTCTGTCTGTCTGTCTGTCTGTCTGTCTGTCTGTCTGTCTGTCTGTCTGTCTGTCTGTCTGTCTGTCTGTCTGTCTGTCTGTCTGTCTGTCTGTCTGTCTGTCTGTGTCTGTCTGTCTGTCTGTCTGTCTGTCTGTCTGTCTGTCTGTCTGTCTGTCTGTCTGTCTGTCTGTCTGTCTGTCTGTCTGTCTGTCTGTCTGTCTGTCTGTCTGTCTGTCTGTCTGTCTGTCTGTCTGTCTGTCTGTCTGTCTGTCTGTCTGTCTGTCTGTCTGTCTGTCTGTCTGTCTGTCTGTCTGTCTGTCTGTCTGTCTGTCTGTCTGTCTGTCTGTCTGTCTGTCTGTCTGTCTGTCTGTCTGTCTGTCTGTCTGTCTGTCTGTCTGTCTGTCTGTCTGTCTGTCTGTCTGTCTGTCTGTCTGTCTGTCTGTCTGTCTGTCTGTCTGTCTGTCTGTCTGTCTGTCTGTCTGTCTGTCTGTCTGTCTGTCTGTCTGTCTGTCTGTCTGTCTGTCTGTCTGTCTGTCTGTCTGTCTGTCTGTCTGTCTGTCTGTCTGTCTGTCTGTCTGTCTGAGTGTCTGTCTGTCTGTCTGAGTGTCGGTCGGTCTGTCTGAGTGTCTGAGTGTCGGTCTGAGTGTCGGTCGGTCTGTCTGTCGGTCTGAGTGTCGGTCGGTCTGTCTGTCTGTCTGAGTGTCTGTCTGTCTGTCTGTCTGTCTGAGTGTCGGTCTGTCTGAGTGTCGGTCGGTCTGTCGGTCTGTCTGAGTGTCGGTCGGTCGGTCGGTCTGTCTGAGTGTCTGTCTGTCGGTCTGAGTGTCGGTCGGTCTGTCTGTCTGTCTGAGTGTCTGTCTGTCTGTCTGTCTGTCTGAGTGTCGGTCTGTCTGTCTGTCTGTCTCTCTGAGTGTCTGTCTGTCTGTCTGTCTGTCTGAGTGTCTGTCTGTCTGTCTGTCTGTCTGAGTGTCTGTCTGTCTGTCTGTCTGTCTGTCTGTCTGTCTGTCTGTCTGTCTGTCTGTCTGTCTGTCTGAGTGTCGGTCTGTCTGTCTGTCTGTCTGTCGGTCTGTCTGTCTGTCTGAGTGTCTCTCTGAGTGTCTGTCTGTCTGTCTGTCTGTCTGTCTGAGTGTCTGTCTGTCTGTCTGTCTGTCTGTCTGTCTGTCTGTCTGAGTGTCTGTCTGAGTGTCTGTCTGAGTGTCTGTCTGAGTGTCTGTCTGAGTGTCTGTCTGAGTGTCGGTCGGTCGGTCTGTCTGTCTGAGTGTCGGTCTGTCTGAGTGTCGGTCTGTCTGAGTGTCTGTCCGTCCGTCCGGTCCGCGTGTCTGTCTGCGTGTCGTTCGGTCGGTCTGCGTGTCGTTCGGTCGGTCTGTCGGTCAGTCTGCGTGCCGGTCTGCGTGTCGGTCGGTCTGCGTGTCGGTCGGTCTGTCTGCGTGTCGGTCGGTCTATCCGCATGTCGGTCTGTCTGCGTGTCGGTCTGCGTGACTGTCTGTCTGTCTGTCTGTCTGCGTGTCGGTCGGTCTGCTTGTCGGTCTGTCGGTCGGGTCTGCGTGTCGGTCGGGTCTGCGTGTCGGTCGGTCCGTCTGCTTGTCGGTCGGTCTGCGTGTCGGTTGGGTCTGCGTGTCGGTCGGTCTGTCGGTTGGTCTGCCTGCGTGTCGGTCGGTCGGTCTGCCTGCGTGTCGGTCGGTCGGTCTGCCTGCGTGTCGGTCTGCCTGCGTCTGTCTGTTGGGCTCTGTGTGTCTGCTGGTCTACCTCTTCCTTATTGTCTGAGTGTTTTACAGGAACAAGTCCCAGAAGAGCAAGTTTGATGAGGAGCTGCACAATGAGATGACCACCACCATCGATGAGCTCAGCAGCAAGTGAGTCTCTATAGTCACTAAATAGTCAAAATACATTCTGAGATGAGTCACTAGGTAGGACCACAAGCTTAAACCTAATCTCAGAATGAAGGGTCTAATGTTATCTAATCTTCCGAGCCACCAACATATCCTCTGAGAAAAGTCTTATTTAGCCAATTGGGAATAATATTGACAAAGATGAGTCAAAGTCATCAGAAAATGTATTTTAGATATTGAGTTGTAAAAATAGAGAGCTTGCACTCACTCACTCACTCACTCACACACACCCACTCACTCTTTCACACTTCTCCTCACACTCTCTCCCCATGTGACCTCCAGACAGTGGGTGAAGTCTGAGGAGATTAGCAGTCTGGCTGTGTGGTTCCCTAAGAAAGAGCTGGAGAAACAGGTGAGTGTTTGTCTCAGAGCTGTCTAGACACTGTTGAGAGGAGCATTGCTGTCCTAGTATACACTGTAGTAGTTACATCTCCACAATGAAAATCTCTAGAACCTTATAGATACAATATAAAGACATACCAGTTGTCTCTGGAATAACTACATGCAACTATCAATTGACAGACTCTATGGTCTCTATACACTGTGGAAAGGAGCCTTATACTGTCCTAATATACAACATGTACATCTGTACAATGGCAATGTCTTTATGTAAGATACAGTATAAAGAAAAACATTCATACATGACATTTTAGTTCCTAACCCTTACAACATGCTAAATGTTATATCGGAATCTATTTCTTTGGTTCAATCTCTTGATATCTCTGATTAGCCTACACAGACCGCACCTGTTCTTAGTGCTTTCAGAAAGTATTCAGACCCCTTTCCTTGTTTCCACATTTTGTTACGTTACAGCCTTATTTTAAATGGATTAAATCATTTTTTCCCCCTCATCAATCTACAAACAGTACCCCATAATGACAAAGCAAAAACAGGTTTTTAGAAATTTTAGCAAATGAGAAACAAGATTCTCTGGTCTGATGAAAACAAGATTGAACTCTTTGACCTGAATGCCAAGTCTGGAGGAAACCTGGCACCAACCCTACGGTGAAGCATGGTGGTGGCAGCATCGTGCTGTATGGATGTTTTTCAGCTGCAAGGACTGTGAGACTAGTCAGGATCAAGGGAAAGATGAACAACCCTTAGCACACAGCAATACAATGTAGGAGTGGCTTCGGGACAAGTCTCTGAATGTCCTTGAGTGGCCCAGCCAGAGCATGGACTTGAACCTGATCAAACATCTCTGGAGAGACCTGAAAATAGCTGTGGAGAGACACTCCCCATCCAACCTGACAGTGCTTGAGAGGATCTGCAGAGAAGAATGGGAGAAACTCCCACAATTTAATTTTAATTTTACCTTTATTTAACCAGGCAAGTCAGTTAAGAACACATTCTTATTTTCAATGACGGCCTGGGAACAGTGGGTTAACTGCCTGTTCAGGGGCAGAACGACAGATTTGTACCTTGTCAGCTCGGGGGTTTGAACTCGCAACCTTCCGGTTACTCGTCCAATGCTCGAACCATTAGGCTACGCTGCCAAGCTTTTTAGCGTCATACCCAAGAAGACTCAAATCTGTAATCGCTGCCAATGGTGCTTCAACAAAGTACTGAGTAAAGGGTCTGAATACTTATGTAAATGCAATATTTTTATTTTGTTTTTAATAAACTTGCAAACATTTCTAAAAACCTGTTTTTGCTTTGTCATTATGGGGTATTGTGTGTTGATTGATAAGGAAATGCTTTTTTAAAATCAATTTTAGAATAAGGCTGTAACGTAACAAAAAGTGGGAAAAGTCAAGGGGTCTGAATACTTTCCGAATGCTCTATACATACTGTAAAAACTGTGTACTTAGTATTTGTGAGAGGTTCAAACATGACTTCTTCTTTCCTCCCCAGTACCGAGCCATTGATCTGCCCATGTTCAAGCACTACATCGGCTGTGCCACCTTCATCTTCTTCTGCATCTTTGTGGTTCAGATGTTTATGACAAAAGAGTGAGTGATTTTCCCTTGTGGCTATAAGAAACATATTTCTCAAACCGGTAGTAATAATAGTTGTTCCTCTGAAACCATGGAAACAATAATTGCATGACAACCATTATTTGAACTTTTGGTATTCAGTGTTGGATCTTTCCCTTCTTCATCCCTCAGTTCCAAAATGTTGGGAATGTCATTTGGAGTGCTGGCCTGTGTCCTCCTGTTGACCCTGGGCATCTGTTTCGCAGGTCACCTGCAGGTCAGTGGGAGTTTTAGGCTGAGGTCACAACAAGCCCTATTTCTGGACAGGGCAAGGCTTAGTTGACTGTGTGTGGGGGTGGGGTACTGTGTGTGTACTGTGTGTATTTCTTACTGTGACAGTGGAAACACGCTTTCTGGCTAGGATGCATAAGCAATTCCATCTATCCCCGGGTCTTTTCCTGAGAAGTTGTACATTGACGTTATGTGGCCATTGACAGCTGGTGCATACCATCTCAATGCCATGGTGCAGACAGACAGGCAGTGTAGTTATTACATTCAGTAGTCAGAGATACACAGTGTACAAAACATTAGGAACACCTTCCTACTATCATACCCCATTCAAAGGCACTTATCATTTGTCTTGACCGTTCAGCCTCGGAATGACACATAAACAATCCATATCTCAATTGTCTCAAGGCTTAAAAATCCTTCTTGAACTGGTCTCCTCCCCTTCATCTACACTAATTTAAAGTGGATTTAACAGGAGAAATCAATAAGGGATCATAGCTTTCACTTGGTCAGTCTATTTCATGGAAAGAGCAGGTGTTCCTAATGTTTTGTACACTCAGTGTATTATCATGTCTTTCTGAAAATAAACTGAACATTCAGTGCTGCTGTGTTAGTAAGTCACACATTGTCTCTTCCATGCATTTCACCCCCCATATACACACTCATCCCTTCCCCTCTCCCCCTCCTATCCACTCCTCCTCTCCCATGGCTGGATGCCTCGCTCCTCTCACCCCTCAGCGCTTGTTTCCGGAGAAGTTGTCGTCCTGCCAGTGGCTGCCCGCTGTGTCCGAGGCAGTGGTCAAGAGGCCGTGTGTGCGCCTCCCTCTGGTCACTATCACCACTGCGGTCATCATCATCCTAGCAGTCTTCAACCTGGTAAGTTAACGCAACCAACGCCTTGGTTTTTCTAATGACTGCCTCGCCTGGTTCACCAACTACTTTGCAGACAGAGTTTAGTGTGTCAAGTTGGAGGTTATGTTGTCTGGACCTCTGGCAGTCTCTGGGGTACCACAGGGTTCAATTCTCGGGCCGACTATTTTCTCTGTATATATCAAGGATGTCGCTCTTGCTGCGGGTAATTCCCTGATCCACCTCTACACAGGCGACACCATTCTGTATACTTCTGGCCCTTCCTTAGACACTGTGCTAACTAACCTCCAAACGAGCCTCAATGCCATACAACACTCCTTCCGTGACCTCCAACTGCTCTTAAACGCTAGTAAAACCAAATGCATGCTTTTCAACCGTTCGCTGCCCTCACCCGCCCGCCCGGCTAGCATCACCACCCTGGACGGTTCCGACCTAGAATATGTGGACAACTATAAATACCTAGGTGTCTGGCTAGACTGTAAACTCTCCTTCCAGACTCGTATTAAACATCTCCAATCAAAAATCAAATCTAGAAACGGCTTTCTATTTCGCAACAAAGCCTCCTTCACTCACGCTGCCAAACTTACCCTAGTAAGACTGACAATCCTACCGATCCTCGACTTCGGCGATGTCATCTACATAATTGCTTCCAACACTCTACTCAGCAAACTGGATGCAGGCTATCACAGTGCCATCCGTTTTGTTACCAAATCACCTTATGCCACCCACCACCTGTATGACCTGTATGCTCTGTGGCTGGCCCTCGCTACATATTCGTCGCCAGACCCACTGTCTCCAGGTCATCTATAAGTCTATGCTAGGTAAAGCTCCGCCTTATCTCAGGTCACTGGTCACGATAACAACACCCACCCGTAGCACACGTTTCAGCAGGTTTATCTCACTGATCATCCCCAAAGCCAACACCTCATTTGGCCGCCTTTCCTTCCAGTTCTCTGCTGCCAGTGACTGGAACGAATTGCAAAATCGCTGAAGTTGGAGACTTTTATTTCCCTCACCAACTTTAAACATCAGCTATCTGAGCAGCTTACCAATCACTGCAACTGTACATAGTCCATCTGTAAATAGCCCACCCAATCTATCTACCTCATCCCCATACTGTTTTTATTCTATTTACTTTTCTGCTCTTTTAAACACCAGTGTCTCTACTTGCACATCATCATCTGCTCATTTATCACTCCAATGTTAATCTACTAAATTGTAATTATTTGCTCCTATGGCCTATTTATTGCCTACCTCCTCATGCCTTTTGCACACACTGTATATAGACCTTCTTTTTTCTACTGTGTCATTGACTTGTTTATTGTGTTATTGGCTTGTTTATTGTTTACTCCATGTGTAACTCTGTTGTTGTCTGTGTCACAATACTTTGCTTTATCTTGGCCAGGTTGCAGTTGTTCTCAACTAGCCTACCTGGTTAAATAAAGGTGAAATAAAATAAAAAATAAAAAACAACTCACTATCTCACTGATTAAACATAGAACAGAATGCCCTAACGTGTACATGTAATTACATCAACTTTTTATAGCAATAAGAGCATTAGCTTCTTATTGTAAGAAGAACATCAAGTCATCAACAGACATGCCAATAACACATGCTTCACAGCCTTTTTGTTTTCGGAGTCAGACCCACTTAGCGGTTGACTGTCAATGAAATCTTCTTGTTCCCTCTAGTGCTTCATCCAGACGAAGTCACCGTGTGATATCAATGGTAACCCTGATCTGATTCGATCTGACAACTCCAGTGAGCAGCATCCAGGCAGCCTGTTCTACCTGCCGGTGAGTGATGCCTACAATATCCCTCACTAACAGGTCTTCTGTAGCTCAGTTGATATAGCATGGCACGCTTGCAACACACAGTTCTGAAATTATACTTTCCATTTCAGTGTTTTTATTGTTTGCAAATATATACTCTGCCATTTCAAATAAATATAATAAATTAGAAATAATAAACATTGAAATGAAGAACTGGCACTTTCCATTGATGGTTTTCATGGTCTCCTCACTCCATTATCTCTCGCTCTCTCTCTCGGTCTCTCTCTCCCCATCTTTCTCTCAGTACTCTGTGTTCAGCTGTATCCTGGCTCTCATAGCTTGTGGAGTGTTCCTGAGGGTGAGCTTTGAGCTTAAAGTGGTCTTCCTCACCCTGGCCTCCACAGCCTACTACATCATCATCCTCAGCGCCAAGGCTGGTCTCTTCAGCTGCTATGGACAAATGCTTTACAACCAACTCAATGAAAACAGGTACTATATATGTGTTGTGTACCAGGCCTAGGGTAGATTCAGTTTTCATTTCAAGAAGTGATTCAGTAACATTTATATATTAAGTCATTTCTGATTTGTTTTCTATGAAGTTCGTTTCAATTCATTATTTGAATTTCAATCCACGTACTGAATTGACCCCAACCCTGTTCTGTACTGTGCATCAAACACCTGGTACTATATCCTACCTGGTTTATACTGAGCTTTACTTTAGATTACCTCTAACCCCTGAGCTCTGTGTTCCAGAACTGAGGACTCTGGGACCATCCTGAGAGCGTTGGGGCTGGTCAAACACCCTGAGGTGATGAGCTGCATATACATCACCTTGTTCCTGGTCACCATGCTCATCATCTCACAACAGGTGAGTACATGTTCCTCTTCTTTGTTGGCCTCTGTTCTCCTCTCATTGTCTTGACCCCTCTCTTCCCCTACCCCTCTCTTCCCCTACCCCTATTTTCCTCTACCCCCTCTCTTCCCCTACCCCCCTCTTGCCTTACCCCCCTCTTCCACTACCTCTTTCCTTGTACTACTAAATGACCACATCACTTCTGTCCCGTAGAATGAGTCATGCTTCCGCCAGGACTTCCTTTTGAAGAATAAGAACCGTACGGAGCAGGATGAGATCGAGACCAGGGAGAACCTGAACCGCCTGCTCCTGGAGAACGTGCTGCCGGCCCATGTGGCTGCGCTGTTCGTTGGGGAGAATAAAAAGAACGAGGTGGGATTCCTCACAAACACTTTACTTACTGAGAAGTACAAGGTAGGAGTCCAGGACGGATGACTGGTAGTCGACTGAGTCCAACTCATCCTTCCCTCCTCCTCCTATCTACACTGGGGTCCCATCTCCACTGGCCTGCACCCACTAAAGCTTAGTGGGAAACACTTAGTCGTGGAATTGTTTGGATTTACCCATAAATGGTTCATGATGATTTCCAGTAGTGTGGTTAAGGGATGGAACCCCCAGGGTAACAAGGACAGTCCCACTTCTATGGATCATTGTACCGTATATCAGTGCCTGTCTCACCCCACCTACCAACCCACAGCTCCATGAATCAGCCCCTTCATCGGAATTGTGATTTGTGATGTCATCTTTGTGTCAGCATGGAAGAGACAGAGCCACTGCATTCTTACAGCAACATCCTTAACTCCTACTGCCCCTACTCACAGCCACTCTCAAATAGTCCACATCAACGTCCTCAACTCCTACTGCCCCTACTCACAGTCACTCTCAAATAGTCCACATCATTGTCCTCAACTCCTACTGCCCCTACTCACAGTCACTCTCAAATAGTCCACATCAACATCCTCAACTCCTACTGCCCCTACTCACAGCCACTCTCAAATAGTCCACATCATTGTCCTCAACTCCTACTGCCCCTACTCACAGCCACTCTCAAATAGTCCACATCAACGTCCTCAACTCCTACTGCCCCTACTCACAGCCACTCTCAAATAGTCCACATCAACGTCCTCAACTCCTACTGCCCCTACTCACAGTCACTCTCAAATAGTCCACATCAACGTCCTCAACTCCTACTGCCCCTACTCACAGTCACTCTCAAATAGTCCACATCAACGTCCTCAACTCCTACTGCCCCTACTCACAGTCACTCTCAAATAGTCCACATCAACGTCCTCAACTCCTACTGCCCCTACTCACAGCCACTCTCAAATAGTCCACATCAACGTCTTCAACTCCTACTGCCCCTACTCACAGTCACTCTCAAATAGTCCACATCAACGTCCTCAACTCCTACTGCCCCTACTCACAGTCACTCTCAAATAGTCCACATCAACGTCTTCAACTCCTACTGCCCCTACTCACAGTCACTCTCAAATAGTCCACATCAACGTCCTCAACTCCTGCTGCCCCTACTCACAGTCACTCTCAAATAGTCCACATCAACGTCCTCAACTCCTACTGCCCCTACTCACAGCCACTCTCAAATAGTCCACATCAACGTCTTCAACTCCTACTGCCCCTACTCACAGTCACTCTCAAATAGTCCACATCAACGTCTTCAACTCCTACTGCCCCTACTCACAGCCACTCTCAAATAGTCCACATCAACGTCCTCAACTCCTACTGCCCCTACTCACAGTCACTCTCAAATAGTCCACATCAACGTCTTCAACTCCTACTGCCCCTACTCACAGCCACTCTCAAATAGTCCACATCAACGTCCTCAACTCCTACTGCCCCTACTCACAGCCACTCTCAAATAGTCCACATCAACGTCTTCAACTCCTGCTGCCCCTACTCACAGCCACTCTCAAATAGTCCACATCAACGTCCTCAACTCCTACTGCCCCTACTCACAGTCACTCTCAAATAGTCCACATCAACGTCCTCAACTCCTACTGCCCCTACTCACAGTCACTCTCAAATAGTCCACATCAACGTCCTCAACTCCTACTGCCCCTACTCACAGCCACTCTCAAATAGTCCACATCAACGTCTTCAACTCCTACTGCCCCTACTCACAGTCACTCTCAAATAGTCCACATCAACGTCCTCAACTCCTACTGCCCCTACTCACAGTCACTCTCAAATAGTCCACATCAACGTCCTCAACTCCTACTGCCCCTACTCACAGTCACTCTCAAATAGTCCACATCAACGTCCTCAACTCCTACTGCCCCTACTCACAGCCACTCTCAAATAGTCCACATCAACGTCTTCAACTCCTACTGCCCCTACTCACAGTCACTCTCAAATAGTCCACATCAACGTCCTCAACTCCTACTGCCCCTACTCACAGTCACTCTCAAATAGTCCACATCAACGTCTTCAACTCCTACTGCCCCTACTCACAGTCACTCTCAAATAGTCCACATCAACGTCCTCAACTCCTACTGCCCCTACTCACAGTCACTCTCAAATAGTCCACATCAACGTCCTCAACTCCTACTGCCCCTACTCACAGTCACTCTCAAATAGTCCACATCAACGTCCTCAACTCCTACTGCCCCTACTCACAGCCACTCTCAAATAGTCCACATCAACGTCTTCAACTCCTACTGCCCCTACTCACAGCCACTCTCAAATAGTCCACATCAACGTCCTCAACTCCTACTGCCCCTACTCACAGTCACTCTCAAATAGTCCACATCAACGTCCTCAACTCCTACTGCCCCTACTCACAGCCACTCTCAAATAGTCCACATCAACGTCCTCAACTCCTACTGCCCCTACTCACAGTCACTCTCAAATAGTCCACATCAACGTCTTCAACTCCTACTGCCCCTACTCACAGCCACTCTCAAATAGTCCACATCAACGTCCTCAACTCCTACTGCCCCTACTCACAGCCACTCTCAAATAGTCCACATCAACGTCCTCAACTCCTACTGCCCCTACTCACAGTCACTCTCAAATAGTCCACATCAACGTCCTCAACTCCTACTGCCCCTACTCAGTCACTCTCAAATAGTCCACATCAACATCCTCAACTCCTACTGTCCCTACTCACAGTCACTCTCAAATAGTCCACATCAACATCCTCAACTCCTGCTACCCCTACCCTCAGCCACTCTCAAATAGTCCACATGATACAGACATAAACACACTAGACAAACCACTGATAAGCAGGGTCACTTAATAAAAGTTAAAAGAAATTAACAATATTTATTCTGAACAAGTTTGACAATACTCTGTAATATATTTTTGTCTTACTTCATAAGATATGACAAACTTGCAGAAATTCAGAGCTTGGCCTACATTTACCGCTGAAGGCCATGGACATCACCTCCACTGATGTCTCCCTCACTCCGACTCTCCACAGCCCAGTCACAGTGTTATGACCAGCGTGTTACCTCTAAATCACCATGGACATCACCTCCACTGATGTCTCCCTCACTCCGACTCTCCACAGCCCAGTCACAGGGTTATGTGTTACCTCTACCGCTGAAGGCCATGGACATCCCCTCCTCTATGATGTCTCCCTCACTCCGACTCTCCACAGCCCAGTCACAGGGTTATGTGTTACCTCTACCGCTGAAGGCCATGGACATCACCTCCTCTATGATGTCTCCCTCACTCCGACTCTCCACAGCCCAGTCACAGGGTTATGTGTTACCTCTACCGCTGAAGCCCATGGACATCACCTCCTCTATGATGTCTCCCTCACTCCGACTCTCCACAGCCCAGTCACAGGGTTATGTGTTACCTCTACCGCTGAAGCCCATGGACATCACCTCCTCTATGATGTCTCCCTCACTCCGACTCTCCACAGCCCAGTCACAGGGTTATGTGTTACCTCTACCGCTGAAGGCCATGGACATCACCTCCACTGATGTCTCCCTCACTCCGACTCTCCACAGCCCAGTCACAGGGTTATGTGTTACCTCTACCGCTGAAGGCCATGGACATCACCTCCTCTATGATGTCTCCCTCACTCCGACTCTCCACAGCCCAGTCACAGGGTTATGTGTTACCTCTACCGCTGAAGGCCATGGACATCACCTCCACTGATGTCTCCCTCACTCCGACTCTCCACAGCCCAGTCACAGGGATATGTGTTACCTCTACCGCTGAAGGCCATGGACATCACCTCCACTGATGTCTCCCTCACTCCGACTCTCCACAGCCCAGTCACAGGGTTATGTGTTACCTCTACCGCTGAAGGCCATGGACATCACCGCCTCTATGATGTCTCCCTCACTCCGACTCTCCACAGCCCAGTCACAGGGTTATGTGTTACCTCTACCGCTGAAGGCCATGGACATCACCTCCACTGATGTCTCCCTCACTCCGACTCTCCACAGCCCAGTCACAGGGTTATGTGTTACCTCTACCGCTGAAGGCCATGGACATCACCTCCACTGTTGTCTCCCTCACTCCGACTCTCCACAGCCCAGTCACAGGGTTATGTGTTACCTCTACCGCTGAAGCCCATGGACATCACCTCCTCTATGATGTCTCCCTCACTCCGACTCTCCACAGCCCAGTCACAGGGTTATGTGTTACCTCTACCGCTGAAGCCCATGGACATCACCTCCTCTATGATGTCTCCCTCACTCCGACTCTCCACAGCCCAGTCACAGGGTTATGTGTTACCTCTACCGCTGAAGGCCATGGACATCACCTCCACTGATGTCTCCCTCACTCCGACTCTCCACAGCCCAGTCACAGGGTTATGTGTTACCTCTACCGCTGAAGGCCATGGACATCACCTCCACTGATGTCTCCCTCACTCCGACTCTCCACAGCCCAGTCACAGGGTTATGTGTTACCTCTACCGCTGAAGGCCATGGACATCACCTCCTCTATGATGTCTCCCTCACTCCGACTCTCCACAGCCCAGTCACAGGGTTATGTGTTACCTCTACCGCTGAAGCCCATGGACATCACCTCCTCTATGATGTCTCCCTCACTCCGACTCTCCACAGCCCAGTCACAGGGTTATGTGTTACCTCTACCGCTGAAGGCCATGGACATCACCTCCACTGATGTCTCCCTCACTCCGACTCTCCACAGCCCAGTCACAGGGTTATGTGTCACCTCTACCGCTGAAGGCCATGGACATCACCTCCACTGATGTCTCCCTCACTCCGACTCTCCACAGCCCAGTCACAGGGTTATGTGTTACCTCTACCGCTGAAGGCCATGGACATCACCTCCTCTATGATGTCTCCCTCACTCCAGCCCTCCACAGCCCAGTCACAGGGTTATGTGTTACCTCTACCGCTGAAGCCCATGGACATCACCTCCTCTATGATGTCTCCCTCACTCCGACTCTCCACAGCCCAGTCACAGGGTTATGTGTTACCTCTACCGCTGAAGGCCATGGACATCACCTCCACTGATGTCCCCCTCACTCCGACTCTCCACAGCCCAGTCACAGGGTTATGTGTTACCTCTACCGCTGAAGGCCATGGACATCACCTCCTCTATGATGTCTCCCTCACTCCAGCCCTCCACAGCCCAGTCACAGGGTTATGTGTTACCTCTACCGCTGAAGCCCATGGACATCACCTCCTCTATGATGTCTCCCTCACTCCGACTCTCCACAGCCCAGTCACAGGGTTATGTGTTACCTCTACCGCTGAAGGCCATGGACATCACCTCCACTGATGTCTCCCTCACTCCGACTCTCCACAGCCCAGTCACAGGGTTATGTGTCACCTCTACCGCTGAAGGCCATGGACATCACCTCCACTGATGTCTCCCTCACTCCAGCCCTCCACAGCCCAGTCACAGTGTTATGACCAGCGTGTTACCTCTAAATCACCATGGACACTGACACACTTTGACTAAGGTCTTTAAGTCAGTGACGGGGAAAATAATTCAGCCTTTGTATAAATCTGGTTGAACTATTTACTCTTGACATGTTTTTCTGGAAGCACAAACACAACAGAACAGCTATTTGTGTTTGACATGTAGGTTACAGCCTGAGAAGTAGTCTACTGAAGCTGCTTCAGTTAAAGATGAGTGTTAATCAGTTTAGCTTGAACACTGCATATACCTAACAATAGTAATCCCAATTGATGACACATTGTCAAATCAAACAAACAACACAACAAAAAGCATGAGGAAAAAAAACAAGAATAAATATGCTTTGAAGTTTTCCTCAGAGATTTGACATCTAGGAGCAGAAGCATGGGACTTCGATGGCCTCCCTCTCTCCCAGAGAATGGGTTTTAGAGGCCCTGTTTAACATTGGCTCCTCTTGTACAGCCTAATCACTGGCCATTTCCTTGCCAGATGTCAACACAGTGAAAACAGTTAGGAACGTCTGGCACTGGAGGAACTGTTGTGCTGTCTGTCTCAGCATTCTGAATTGGCTTTTTCTTAAAGATGTGGCTCTGTGCTCTAATGTCTCCTAATATTTCTTGTGGGAACCTGAAGCCTCCCTGTATCTCTGTTGTGAAGTGTATGTCTATGTTATTCTGCTTAGTGTTACTACATGGCATTGCCTCTTAAGTTGTACACCTCCTTCCTCCTCAGGACCTGTACTACAAGTCATATGACTGTGTGTGTGTGATGTTCGCCTCGGTACCAGACTTCAAAGAGTTCTACACGGAGTGTGACATCAACAAGGAAGGCCTGGAGTGTCTGAGGCTCCTCAATGAGATCATAGCAGACTTTGATGAGGTCAGAGAACCGCTGGCAGCTGTCAACAAACAAAAATGGCACATGTCCCAGTAATAGAAATAAGTACACAGCTCACCCTGGCTCACACATCCACTTGTTTACCCACACACAGCTGCTCTCCAAGCCCAAGTTCAGTGGAGTTGAGAAGATCAAGACCATCGGAAGCACTTATATGGCAGCCGCAGGGCTGAGTGGCACCCCAGGACAGGAGAATAACCAGGTAGCTACTAACTATTTGACCCAGGTCATGTGGCTGGGAGGTGGGTTACACAGCATGCAACTGTGCATACCTTTTAATTTTCTATACTATAGAACTTTACCATAAAACCTGGTTAATGACGCAGTATAGATTAAGTTGTGTATGTACATTTGAAGTCAGGAGTTTACATACACCTTAGCCAAATACATTTAAACACAGTTTTTCACTATTCCTGACATTTAATCTTAGTAAAAATTCCCTGACTACCTGGCATGATGACTCCTTGCTGTCCCCAGTCCACCTGGCCGTGCTGCTGCTGCTACAGTTTCAACTGTTCTGCCAGTGATTATTATTATTTGACCATGCTGGTCATTTATGAACATTTGAACATCTTGGCCATGTTCTGTTATAATCTCCACCCGGCACAGCCAGAAGAGGACTGGCCACCCCTCATAGCCTGGTTCCTCTCTAGGTTTCTTCCTAGGTTTTGGCCTTTCTAGGGAGTTTTTCCTAGCCACTGTGCTTCTACACCTGCATTGCTTGCTGTTTGGGGTTTTAGGCTGAGTTTCTGTACAGCACTTTGAGATATTAGCTGATGTATGAAGGGCTATATAAATAAATTTGATTTGGGTAGCCTTCCACAAGCTTCCCACAATAAGTTGGGTGAATTTTGGCCTATCCCTCCAGACAGAGCTAGTGTAACTGAGTCAGGTTTGTAGGCCTCTTTGCTCGCACATGCTTTTTCAGTTCTGCCCACAAATGTCTATAGGATTGAGGGCTTTGTGATGGCCACTCCAAAACCTTGACTTTGTTGTCCTTAAGCCATTTTCCACAACTTTGGAGTAATGCTTGGGGTCATTGTCCATTTTGAAGACACATTTGGGACCAAGCTTTAACTTCCTGACTGATGTCTTGAGATGCTGCTTCAATATATCCACATAATTTTCCATCCTCATGATGCCATCTATTTTGTGAAGTGCACCAGTCCCTCCTGCAGCAAAGCACCCCCACAACATGATGCTGCCACCCCCATGCTTCACAGTTGGGATGGTGTTCTTCTGCTTGCAAGCCTCCCCCTTTTTCCTCCAATCATAAAGATGGTCATTATGGCCAAACAGTTATATTTTTGTTTCATCAGACCATTTTCCCAAAAAGTACGATCTTTGTCCCCATGTGCAGTTGCAAACCGTAGTCTGGCATTTTTATGGTGGTTTTGGAGCAATGGCTTCTTCCTTGCTGAGCGGCCTTTCAGGTTATGTCGATATAGGACTCGTTTTACTGTTGATATAGATACTTTTGTACCTGTTTCCTCCAGCATCTTCACAAAGTCCTTCGCTGTTCTGGGATTGATTTGCATTTTTCGCACCAAAGTACGTTCATGTCTAGGAGACAGAACGCATCTCCTTCCTGAGCGGTATGACGGCTGCGTGGTCCCATGGTGTTTATACCTGCATACTGTTGTTTGTACAGATGAACATGGTACTTTCAGGTGTTTGGAAATTGCTCCCAAGCATGAACCATACTTGTGGAGGTTTACACTATTTTTTCTGAGGTCTTGGCCTTGAAATACAGCCACAGGTGCACCTCCAATTGACTGAAATTATGTCAGTTAGCCTATCAGAAGCTTCTAAAGCCATGACATAATTTTCAGGAATTTTCTAAGCTGTTTAAAGGCACAGTCAACTTAGTGTATGTACATTTCTGACCCACTGGAATTGTGATACAGTGAATTATAAGTGTAATAATCTGTCTGTAAACAATTGTTAGGAAAATTGCTTGTCCTAACCGACTTGCCAAAACTATAGTTTGTTAACAATACATTTATGGAGTGGTTGAAACACTTAGGTTGGAGTCATTAAAACTTGTTTATGTAAACTTCCGACTTTAACTGTAAGTAGTAGTGTCCTGTGTGTGGACTTCATGATGAACTGTGTTGTTTCAGGACCGAGATAGGCAGCAGGCACAGATGGGGAACATGGTAGAGTTTGCCATTGCCCTCATTGGCAAGCTGGATGGCATCAACAGACACTCCTTCAACAGTTTTAGACTGCGTGTGGGTGAGTAAAGCTTGGGCACATGAACTATATTCATTAACTACCCATTACGTCTGCAATGCGTTCAGTTCCATCCATCTTTATTTGAGTTTCATTCTAGTGCTAAGAGTTTTTCCTGAACACCTGCACCTGACCTGGTCAGGAGAAATTGTGAGCTCTAGTTATAGAACAAAACACTCCTGGCCCTGTGATACCCAGTCTATCTAACCACGTAGGACATTCTTTCTGTCCCCACAATAGCTAACATTGACTCCATGATTCCTCTGGTCTCCCTGTGTACTGTTGAGACGGTTCTCAGACAGCTCATTCTGAGCAGATCCCCCAGGCTTTAGGAAAACATTTATAATACTTGAGAGATAAAAGCACACATTAGGGCTTTAATACAAACACAGAAAGCTGGCATGAAATAGAAGAAAATAACATTCAAAGGACGTATTCATGTGTACCAAGAAAAATCTAAATAACAAATGAAGTCCACATAATTCTCCTTGGAAGACATTTTTTATTAAAACGCAGATTCCAACATGAACAACTGGCAGTGGTGGCAGGTAGCCTAGCGGTTAAGAGTTGGGCCAGTAACCAAAAGGTTGCTGGTTCGACTTACCGAGCTGACGAAGTGAAAATTCTGTCGTGGTGCCCTTGCGATACCCCAATTGCTCATGTAAGTCGCTCTGGATAAAAGTGTCTGCTAAATGACTAAAACAGAATTGTAAAATGGCTTTGGCTCCCTGTGGTTGACTCAGCCAGACAAGCTGATGGCACTTGTTTGACCCTGTTAGTGTATATCATCACTGAATTGAGCATGTCATTTGTATTTTATTTCCAGTTTTCTGTGTCATCATGCTCTTCTCAGGCATACAATTGGGTCAGTCTAGCTGATAGTCAGTGTCTTATTCATCACATTCTAGTAGACTACTCTACAGTATGTGACTGGTTTATTCCCAGCAGGTATCTCGTTATGTTGTGCTTTGTGTCACTGTCTGCCTGCTTTTCACAGGCATTAACCATGGGCCTGTTATTGCTGGGGTGATTGGAGCCAGAAAACCTCAGTATGACATCTGGGGCAACACCGTCAACGTGGCCAGTAGGATGGAGAGCACTGGAGAGCTGGGCAAGATTCAGGTTCAGTACAACAACCTAGTATTGTCCTTGCTAGTCTGGCTGGAGAGATTTAACTATAACCACACTAAAATCATGGCTGCATACATTCAGCATAGTAATGTTTGTCTTGTTCCTTGCTTCGTCTGTTTCTGCTCCAGGTCACAGAGGAGACGTCGGACGTGCTCCAGAAGCTGGGTTACTCCTGCGAGTGCCGAGGCCTCATCAACGTGAAGGGAAAAGGCGAGCTGACAACCTTCTTTGTGTGCACGGACATGAGCAAGCAGCAAGGAATGGGCCTGAGCTGAGGTCTACGGTGAGCACACTACTGTGTGTGGACTCTGGGCCTGGTAGCGCATATGTGTGCTGGGTCGGTTACAGGACACAGTCTAGCATTCAGCACAAACTAATTACATGAACGCACATAAGTTAGCATGCTTAGACTAAACCTACCGGAGCACACAAATATAATTCATCCCAGTGCTTCAGTCAGCGATGATCCTGACCAAACCAGATCAAGACTTGAAGACGTGGTCCTAGAGGTTATATTTTGGATTATTCCTGTTTCCAGGGAGATTTCCTTTGGGAGATTCTTCATTGGAAATAAATGCTTAGTGCTGCTGATTTATAAAAAAAGAAAATTGAGATCCAGTTCTAATGTATGCATTCAATTAGACTGACATGGAGGTTACGTCAAGCACTGGTCGTCGTCATACTGGATTCTATCACCTAATCCTCCTAGAACCTTGCTGGAATCATGAGATGCACCAAAAACATCTTCAGTCTGCTCAAAACTGAGCTGTTTATCAAGCAAATGGTGACTAAAACAATGGAGTGAGTGCTGCTGCATGTGTAGTGACAGTGTACAGTACACACTCGCTGCCATGGTTTTCTAGACCTTAAAGGTAGACTAAGCAAAATTGCAAGACTTTGTGCATGGGTTCCCTTCACGCTGTTACAGCGTGGTAGCAACCGAACCAGCGGAGAAGTTTAAACTTGATGTTGGGGGGGAAATTGACCCACTATGCTGTTTACTTTGGGCATCTACGTCATATCGCTGAGTCTACCGTGAACAGTCACCCTCTAATAATTTCTTTTTTTTTTTTGGTTTCTACGACCATGGGACTAAATGTAAATATCGAAGCCAAATATCCTGCCTACTGAAACAGCTGAGACCGATGGACAGTTTATATGGTATGTCTTTCAAAAATAAATGACAAATAAGTGCTATATGCACAGAAAAAACATTCTGGTGACTAATGAAAAGCTTAATTTGACTGAAACAAAATGATCTTCAGAGCCTAACTCAGTGCTGTGCAGTATGCTTCAACCATATTAGTTGTAAAGGTAGAGATTGCATTGACTAGCCAACAAACTAATATTCTATTTGGTGTCTTGTGTACCTAAACACACAGGTTAGAATGAAACTATGACAATGTCCTTTTAGTATAAGCGCCATTTTAGAAAAGACCACTTGAAATCTCAGCCTGTTTGGTGGGATGGAGTTTTGACCATGCAGTAAATTAGTAAAGGCCAATAACAGCTTGTTTTCAGCTCCCCCCAATCACACCACTGACAGTCCGAGCAAAGAGCAAATTTAACTAAGCTGTTTGAGCATTGTTTAATGAAACAATCACAGTAACATACTTAACTGTTACCCATAAATTATTTGATACATAAAAGGTCAAAGGAAGATGTTTAAGATATGGAACACTGACTTGTCCTGTGGCCTTACTCAACCTTTGTTGTGTTGCTTTCATCTTGTCCGAGGACTAAATGAGAGTTTGCATTTTGTACAGTTGCGATAAATTGTTTCGCAAGTTGATATTTTTAAAGGCTGATTTACAAAGACATGGAATATCAGAATGGATAAGGTGCCAAATGGCTTTATATATAAAAAGGTTTAAAAGAAATGCAAACAAAGAACCTTTTTGAACACTACAACAGAGATGGGATGTTATCAGGAGGATGGCTGCTGTGAAATTCCATTATACTGTGATGACTGGAATCTGCTGAACTTCAGGCAAGGTATCCATTGGCTCAGCATCAACTGGAATCAAGATAACGGGGAATAGCTTTGAAATTTCAATTCATATGTAGCCATAACATTTTATGCACCGTAACACCATTCAATACAACTTTACCACCTCAGGGGCAATTAAGAAGGTAAGTCAGTTTTGCAAGTAGGCTTACTACTTCACTGAACACCTTCACAAAATCAACCAGTATATGGTTAGAATGTTTACTACCCATGACCTAAATAACCAGGGAAACAGATGCCGGGTGGTTTAAGCCTACCTGTGGTGAGGTCTATGAGTGGTTCATCTGCCTCTAGGGGTATAGCGATGCCCATGGCCCTCCTGATCCCGTACACACTGCTCACATCTCCTGGAGCCACCTGACTGGTCAGTTGGGCCAGGTTACCAGTCACCTTCTCCGCTACAGAGAGACAAATGGGAAACTTCAAGCCAAAGGTGGAGTCCAAATAAAGATCACTGGTAGTGGTGTAGCTGAAATGGATGGCCCAGGCATTTCTTCCACTGGAATTAACATAGTCAAAAGGAAATAGCTCTGACAGAAATTCATGTTTAGTCGTTTCTGGTTGCACTATTTTTTTTTTACAGGGGAAAGGTGATATCTAGTCAGCTGCACAACAATGAAATGTCTTCCTCAACCCTTTGAATCAGAGCCCCCCCCACCATAAAATACAGAGTGGAACATTCTCCTTTAAAAAGAAAAAAAGGAAGCGTTACCCAGTTGCAGCTCCTTGGTGGTTGGGGCTAGCAGGCAGATTATGTTGGGGGGCTGCTTGACACTCAAGCGTTCCCTCTGCGCTTCCTGCAGCTCGTGAAGGAGCTTTGTAGTCTCATCCAACTTCTGCTGGAAGTGTTGGGCCTCTGGTGCACAGAGACATATACACACACTTAAATATCCTAAGGAAGCTTGCATTGACCTGTGCAGGATCATCTACAATGTGTTCTATTTCTTGAATCCACCCTCTTATCTTCATAGACTACATTCAACTGGGACTGCATAGGGCCTACAACAGCCCAGGGAGGCTGCAGGAGTCAGAAACGCCTCAATTACCTTGAGGAAAGGTTTAAGCCTAGGGGATTTAAAATGTAACGCTCTCAGTAGTTTTAGAGAATTAACTGGCATGCTGTCGGTTTGCTCAGTTAGAGCTGATCTTTACCCTCAGAGAGGAGGTCCGGTGGAGTCTGGAGGTCCAGGCCGACCACAGAGCCCAGGGAGGCTAGTCTGCTTTCAGTCTGCTTGCTGGCCTCCGGATCAACCACCTGTGGGAAAAACAGAAGGATGAAGGTTAGTAAAACACATTTTTGTTTGGATTCCAAGTCACCCAGTGCTGTAGTCAGTGAATCTTTAAAATTGCATTCCTGAAAGGAGGCCCATCAGCCAGGCCAGCTCTTTTCTGGTAGCTCCAGTCGATACCTCTGCCAAGCCCTTTCCAATAAAATAAAGAGCAGCAGCAACACCCAACCAGGGAATGAGAATAAACTGGACACTGGCCAAGCACAGTAAACAGCCAGGTACAGAGAGCTGCTGTGTGCTTGAGACACCTGATGCTTTTCTTTCCTCCAGCCTCTACGCTGCTGTGACTGAGGAGCCATTCAGCCACCCAACGAAGGAGGCGCAGAAATAAAACAGACATTTCCACATCCCTGACAGTGTGTGAACAGACCTGGTGTCAGGGGCTGGTGGAGAGAGGCGGTGTTTTGAAGGGGAAATGTTCTTTCCATGTGTTGGATCATGGCAGCTAGCTAATGAGCTTGCCATGTTGTTGACACAGCTGGAACAGAACAGCTATGGCATGTGCAGAAGCTTTTAATACTGGGCGTCCCGAGTGGCGCAGTGGTCTGGATGTCCTTGTCCCATCAGCAACTCCTATGGCAGGCCGGGCGCAATGCACGCTGACACGGTCACCAGGTGCACAGTGTTTCCTCCGACACATTGGCGAGGCTGGCTTCTGGGTTAAGCGGGCAATATGTCAAGGAGTTGGGTTGTGTGGGGGTAGAGCAGGATAGCTGGGGTTCATTTCAGGAGGGTGTAGTTGAGACCTAGGGTGTGGCGCCTCTCCTTTATCTGCTGAGGTTGTCCAGTGTATCTGAGACTTACCTCCATGTCCTTGTCTCCAGTCTCAGCGGTTTCTGTTGGCTCTTGCTCATCTGGACGGGTCTGACAGGCAAGAACACATCAAGTTAGTATTGTCCAAAGAAATGTTAAAATAACTGTAGCCATATAATTCCCATGCAGATACATGCTTAATGGTTCTACCTCTCTCAGGGTTTTGGAGTGCTCCCCGTTAGTCAACGCGTCCAGGAGGTTGTCTGCCAGTTTGTACATGTGCTCCTCCGATTTGGACAGGAACTCCGAGAGGCTGCAGACAAAGACAAACACATTACATCAGTGTGTGTGTGTGTGTGTATGGTAGTCACATTTGGTCTCCTCTCAGAAGCAGCAGTAGGGTCGTATCAGGTTTACCATGTGGTTTTAGCCTCCACCACAGTGAATCTCATCCACGCCAACAGAACCATAAAATGCCTACTCTCATATACAAACCCAATGAAATACAGGGGCATCTGGACTGTTATGAGCATGCTGGAATGCTCAAAGCTTTGTTTGTTTGGAATTATTTACTGTAAAGTAGGCTCTTGTTATTGTAAATGTCAGATCCGGACCATAATATTACACCGTAATGAGGAGCAACATGCATATACCTCTCAGATCCCTGGAGGCTGGCTTCCTCTCCATAGAAGGAGTAGATCAGGTCAGAGTCCTCTTTCCCGATGTTGGCGAAGCTCGAGTCGTAGGCGGGCGCGTAGGAGGTGTACGGACCATAGTTCATGTACGATACTGTGAGAGTTGAGGTTGGGTTACATTACAGCTCGTAAACACTGATGGAGATACAGGACCACAGGCTGAGAGCTCAGCCTCTCACAGAGATACATTTATAGGACTATGAAAAACAGTTTTTTTATAGAATCACAATCTAACATGGCTACATGACCTTAGGGGAAAAACAATGTTGTCCATGAATGGATACATTAAGACTGGTATGTTGGTTGAACATTGGCTTTATAAATGCGCTTCTATACAAGCTCTGGGTTCAGATGAAGAGGTTATTCAGCCCCTCTTGGGAGACGATATAAAAAGCCTTTTGATTATTAAACCTTGTCACTAAGGCCCCTTCAGCTTACCTGGTGTGACCATGTTCCTCTTGTCCTCCTTAAAGCCCTGCAGGGTGTTGATGCCACTCTGCAGCCGGTTGGACATCATGCCCAGCTTCACAGGGCAGTAGCCCACATCTATAGAGATAAGAGTAGATTGAGAAATAGAGGCTCATTTACAATTAAAATCAGATTTTATTACACTTGATATAGTTAAGTTGGAATCAATCATGGATTCCTGTTTTTCCCATGTTGCACAAATAGAAATGGATATAGCGCAACGAGCTAATTGCGGGCGTGACTATGACTGGACCTACCTCCAGCCACAAGGTCGACTGGATTCAGGATTGCCAGTGTGGTGGAACCATCATACTTTCTCCTCTCAAAGTCCAGCTACATAACCAAATAAAACAATAGTTGTATTATTACATTAGTGAACATAATGAATACGTTCACTAAATTGGACCATACATTTCCTATATAGTAGATGGGGTAAGAGAGCTTGGTTGGCCTAAGCAGTTTAAGCCAATTCCATAGCCCGTAGCTCTCACCTCACTCTCCAGCCCTCTGTTGGACAGTTTGCCTCCTGAATCGTCAATGAGCTTGCGGATCTCCTCAAGCTCCTTCTCTGCCTGACTGACGACCTTGGACACTTCGTCTTTGGAGTCGTTGTCTTTCCTGGAAGTATTGGAGAACAGATTATAGAGGAGTAGGAGACTTTCAACTTAACTGATTCATAGGGTTTCATTGTTCAATACCAAAAAAAGGATCAGCAGAAAATATGAATTTCTTTTGCTGGCAGCCATTAGTGATTACAATACATTTTGAAACAGTCATAACATCTAAATCTCATAGAGAATACATCTCATGCTATAGCTACAGTACATGTTCCCAATGAATATGCTGCCAGTATACTTTCAATCAAACTTCACATCAAATCTTAAGTCCTCATGCTGTAGTCTTATTTGCGAAAGCATTTCAAATCAAATATTATTTGTTGCATGCGCCAAATACAACAGGTACCTTACAGTGAAATGCTTACTTACAAGCCCTTAACCAACAATGCAGTTTAAAAAAACACCTAAAAGTAAGAAGACATTTTCTATTCATTACACCTCAGTGGGGTTTACAAGGACAACAACTCGTAGGTTTCAGAGAGTGATTGGTGTGAAACGTGCTGCATAGTGCTGACTGAACACAAGACCTGACACGCTCAGAGGCATTCCTTTCATCATCGCTCATCCTCCAGCCAGATTCTGTAGAAAGAACTGATCCAAACACTTGGGAGAACAAGCCCACAGAACTTGGACACTATCCATGACTTAATAACATTAGTGTGTAATACTGCTTGCTTCCTGGTTGGGATCTGTCTGGCAAATGGCCGGGAACAGCTTCTCACAGTCTAAGCTATGAACAAGCACCTTAAACTAATACATAGACTACAGATAGGGGTTATGTAAATTGTGTCTGAGATCGAAATCCATGTTAACTAAGCAATTAATACCTAAAAGCATATTGTCAGTGTTCATGTGCAGGGTAAAGTTACACGGTACCTGGGAGTGTTTGGTGCAGACTGGGTAGTCTCGCTAGGATCTGTGGGGCCGGGGCCATCTTTACACTGGTCCATGCTTGAGTTTCCCACCTCTCCAGTCTTACTTGACCGGTTGGCTGGGTTTTCTAGGTCAGCCATGAACTCAATACTCTGCTTCAGGCTCTCAAGCCTCTCCTGTGGGACAGCGAGAGAGTTGACTTTGTTTCACCGCAATTTAAGCCACAATCCCTTGTTGTTCCAACCAAGGGGTGTTGTGATTGCAGAGCTCCAATTATAAAACAAAATAAACTTTGTGGTGAAGATTCATATCTAAACATTCAGGGGTATGGATATGGCACCCTCTGCTGTTCATATGTGGCAACTAGCGATTATTTCACTCAGGCACACATATAGGGCCAGTTTCCTAGACACAGATTAAGCCCAATCCAGGACAAAATCCCATATGCATGTGTGATGTGTCAAATTTCTTTCTGTAGGCGCACTCTCCTTACCGGGCGGAGAATCTTCATGCCAGAGTGGAGCAGCTTCCTGGCAGCTTTGTGGTAAATGGTCTCTGGCTTGTTGTAGATCATGGCATTCTCACACATGATTCTGAAGTCCACCTGTATCAATGGAGACACACTGCAGTCAGTCACTGGACTCTGCATATGTTTAACTTTGGGTTTCTATTTAAAGCAACACCTCAGGCTTGATTGTCAATCAACCCACTGCTTTAGAATGAGACTAAAAAAATAAAGCTATTCTGAAAGTTATTTGTCAAGAAGGTAGAGCAGCTGACAGGTGTACCTTGAGCTCCTCTAGTGACTGGTAATACTCATTCTTGACTTTCTCCTTCATTGCGCCAAAGTCCATGGGCCGCTTGATGATCGTGGAGTAGCCAGGAGCGATAAGGTCAGTCACAGGGAACGAGAAAAACGCACTTGGGTCTTTCCTACAGGAGAAAGTCAGTTATTGCTTTGTGAACGAGCCAATTGGAAGCTAGGGTTTATTAGGTGTGAGGGCCAGATTGGGAATTTAGCTAGGACACCAGATTTTTAAGTGTTTTATTTAACTAGGCAAGTCGATTAAGAAGAAGTTCTTATTTACAATTACAGCCAAACCCGGACAACACTGGGCCAATTGTGAGCCACCCTATGGGACTCCTAAATCACGGCCAGTTGTGATACAGCCTGGAATTAAACCAGGGTCTGTAGTGACGCCTCTAGCACTTCGATGCAGTGCCTTAAGAGTTTGGGTGATTCAGTCTATGATAATTGCCATGGGATCTTTGACCAGAGAGAGTCAGGTCACCCGGTTAAAACCCGAAAGATGGCACCGGGATATTTTTTTATAGACCAGAGGAAACAGACTGCTAATCAATTCATTGTCAATTTCTTATTAACAAGCTTCACCTTTGGAGCTGTCTGATGAGCTGACTCAATGCTTCCTGCAGTGGGGTCAGTTCTTTCTCTGAGAATGAGAGAGGGAAAAAGCACACGAGAGTGAGGGAGCGAGAGGAAGAGTAAGAAAGATAAATAATGGTTAAAATGACTTCATATATCAATAGAAATGAAAGGCAAAGAAAGCATTATGGAAAAGTTGCAGTCATTGTAGAAACTGGCAAGTAACTTACCTTCCACTTTATTCAAAGAGGACGCCAGATCTGAACGGATAGGGGTCCTGCTCGCCTCCCTATCATCCCAGTCTGTATCAGCGTCCTGTCCCTTCTTCTTCTTTGTCATCTAAATGCACCATAAGCATGTTTGTTGACACTTAATTTTCATTTTTGAAACATTACCTGTCTGTCAGTCTATGGGCCAAATAAACCCCTATTTGAATTCTGAAAATCAAACGCCACTTAAGTTTAAGTATTGGGCAAATCCATGTGGTCAGAGCTGAATTCCCCTAAAAGATGGTCTCTGCTCCACTCAGTTGGTGGAGTTCATCAAACATAGTGGCTTGCGAAAGTAAAAATGCCAAGGGGAGAATACTATTTTGTTGCCTTACAACCTGGTATAAAAATATTTTTAGGGATTTGTATCATTTGATTTTCACAACATGCCTACCACTTTGAAGATCCAAAATATTTTGTGAAGCAAACAAGACAAAAAAAAAAAAACAGAACTATTCACCCCTCAAGTCTATACTTCGTACAGCCACCTTTAGCAGCAATTACAGCTGCAAGTCTTTTGGGGTATGTCTCTATAAGCTTGGCACATCTAGCCACTGGGATTTCTGCCCATTCAAGGCAAAACTGCTCCAGCTCCTTCAAGTTGGATGGGTTCCACTGGTGTACAGCATTCTAAGTCATACCACAGATTCTCAATTGGATTGAGGTCTGGGCTTTGTCTAGGCCATTCCAAGACATTTAAAGGTTTCCCTTAAACCACTCAAGTGTTATTTTAGCAGTATGTTAGGGTCATTGTCCTACTGGGAGGTGAACCGTAGTCCCAGTTTCAAATCTCTGGAAGACAAACAGGTTACCCTCAAATTTACCTGTATTTAGCACCATCCATCATTCCTTCAAATCTGACCAGTTTCCCAGACCCTGCCGATGAAAAACATCCACATAGCATGATGATGCCACCACCATGCTTCACTGTGGGGGATGGTGTTCTCAGGGTGATGAGAGGTGTTGGGTTTGCGCCAGACAGCATTTTCCTTGATGGCCAAAAAGCTACATTTTAGTCTCATCTGACCACAGTACCTGCTTCCATATGTTTGGAGAGTCTCCCACATCCCCTTTGGTGAACACCACACGTGTTAGCTTATTTTTTTCTTTAAACAATGGCTTTTTTTCTGGCCACTCTTCTGTAAAGCCCAGCTCTGTGGAGTGTACAGCTTAAAGTGGTCCTATGGACAGATACTGCAATCTCCGCTGTGGAGCTTTGCAGCTCTTTCAAGGTGATCTTTGGTCTCTTTGTTGCCTCTCTGATTAATGCCCTCCTTGCCTGGACCGTGAGTTTTGGTGGGCGGCCCTCTCTTGGCAGGTTTGTTGTGGTGACATTCTTTCAATTTCTTAATAATGGATTTAATGGTGCTCTGTGTTGTGGGACGTTCAATATTTCTGATTTTTTTACCCAACCCTGATCTGTCCTTCGCCACAACTTTGTCCCTGACCTGTTTGGAGAGATCCTTAGTCTTTATGGTGCCCCTTGCTTAGTGGCGTTGCAGACTCTGGGGCCTTTCAGAACACACACACACACATACATTAGAGATCATGTGACACTTAAAGTCCACCTGTGTGCAATTAATTAATTATGTGACTTCTGAAGGTAATTGGTTGCACCAGATCTTATTCAGGGGCTTCGTAGCAAAGGGGGTGAATACATATGCACATACCACTCTTCCATTTTTTTAGAGTAAGTTATTTTATTTTTCATTTCACTTCACCAATTTGGACTATTTTGTGTATGTCCATTACATGCAATCCAAATAAATCCATTTAAAATTACAGGTTGTAATGCAACAAAATAGGAAAAACACCAAGGGGGATGAATACTTTTGCAAGGCACTGTAGGTGGAGCTTAGTCAGCTAGCACCACCCATGCCATGGTCTCCCCTAGATATTTCCCTAAAAAAAAAACAGTACAAAGGTAAACAGGGGCTGTAATGAAAATATGGATTCACAAACTCACCTTTTTCTTTTTATCAACTGGTGACATGGTATCGTTCCTTTCCTTATCCTTCTTCTTCTTCTTTTTCTTGTCCTTGTGTTTCTCTAAATCTGGATGTTCGTCAAATGCGTTTTCAAAGCTCGAGCTTCCAGTCGTCACCTCATTTCCAGCAACCTTCAGAACCAATTTAAGTGGTCTCTCCCCGTACTCTGTAGATGGGACACATTGGGTTAGCTTTAAGTACACTGCTCAAAAAAATAAAGGGAACACTTAAACAACACAATGTAACTCCAAGTCAATCACACTTCTGTGAAATCAAACTGTCCACCTAGGAAGCAACACTGATTGACAATATATTTCACATGCTGTTGTGCAAATGGAATAGACAACATGTGGAAATTATAGGCAATTTGAAAGACACCCCCAATAAAGGAGTGGTTCTGCAGGTGGTGACCACAGACCACTTCTCAGTTCCTATGCTTCCTGGCTGATGTTTTGGTCACTTTTGAATGCTGGGGGTGCTTTCACTCTAGTGGTAGCATGATACAGAGTCTACAACCCACACAAGTGGCTCAGGTAGTGCAGCTCATCCAGGATGGAACATCAATGCGAGCTGTGGCAAGAAGGTTTGCTGTGTCTGTCAGCGTAGTGTTCAGAGCATGGAGGCGCTACCAGGAGACAGGCCAGTACATCAGGAGACGTGGAGGAGGCCAACAACCCAGCAGCAGGACCGCTACCTCCGCCTTTGTGCAAGGAGGAGCACTGCCAGAGCCCTGCAAAATGACCTCCAGCAGGCCACAAATGTGCATGTGTCTGCTCAAACGGTCAGAAACAGACTCCACGAGGAAGGTATGAGGGCCCGACGTCCACAGGTTAGGGTTGTGCTTACAGCCCAACACCGTGCAGGACGTTTGGCATTTGCCAGAACACCAAGATTGGCCAATTCGCCACTGGCGCCCTGTGCTCTTCACAGATGAAAGCAGGTTCACGCTGAGCACATGTGACAGACGTGACAGAGTCTGGAGACGCCGTGGAGAACGTTCTGCTGCCTGCAACATCCTCCAGCATGACTGGTTTGGCGGTGGGTCAGTCATGGTGTGGGGTGGCATTTCATTGGGGGGCCGCACAGCCCTCCATGTGCTCGCCAGAGGTAGCCTGACTGCCATTAGGTACCGAGATGAGGTCCTCAGACCCCTTGTGAGACCATGAGCTGGTGCGGTTGGCCCTGGGTTCCTCCTAATGCAAGACAATGCTAGACCTCATGTTGCTGGAGTGTGTCAGCAGTTCCTGCAAGAGGAAGGCGTTGATGCTATGGACTGGCCCACCCATTCTCCAGACCTGAATCCAATTGAGCACATCTGGGACATCATGTCTCGCTCCATCCACCAACACCACAGACTGCACCACAGTTGGTGGATGCTTTAGTCCAGGTCTGGGAGGAGATCCTTCAGGAGACCATCCGCCACCTCATCAGGAGCATGCCCAGGCGTTGTAGGGAGGTCATACAGGCACGTGGAGGCCACACACACACACTACTGAGCCCCATTTTGACTTGTTTTAATGGCATTACATCAAAGTTGGAACAGCCTGTAATTGAGTGCGACTCCAAATCCAGACCTCCATGGGTTGATACAATTGATTTCCATTGATAATTTGTGTGATTTTGTTGTCAGCACATTCAACTATGTCAAGAAAAAAGTATTTAATAAGAATATTTCATTCACTCAGATCTAGGATGTTTTATTTTAGTGTTCCCTTTTTTTGGAGCAGTGTATATTCCCAAATATTTTATTGTAACCAACGCAAGTTGCTACTGACAGTTCGCTATCCGGCTAGCTCAACTGTGAGGTAGCCAACTAGTTAGCCGACATAACTAGCTATGTTGCAAACAGATCACCAACATGGCGAGTTGGCTAACGTTACCTCTCCATCGGCTAAAATATGTAAATTAGTAAAATATGTAAATAACTTGCAAGCCATTTCAAAGTTCAATCTTTGGTTCAATGCATATAGGATACATGATAAGGCGATCAGCAATAATCGAATTAGATATCTATTAATTTTAACATCTGTTAATGAGCTCGGTACATATGGCTAAGCTAGCTGGATAAGTTAGCTAGCTAACCTGCAGTGAATTCAAATGGGTGATTATGCGTTAGCTAACCGAAGCGCAAGCCTTTTAGTGGCCCAAGGAATTCAACCAATACCAGCGCATTGGATATCTAAATGTGTCTTACCTTCATATTTTTCAGACTTGTGCTTTTTATGCTTCTTGCCCATTATTTATATGGTTTGAATCTTTACGCTAGGTGACAACCAAGTTCTTTGTTTTCTCTCCTGGAAGGGATAGCAATCGATTGCAGAGTGCTTGTTTGGTGCAGCGCCGCATGTCGGCTGGAGTTAAAATCACATTATTTTATAACCATGTGCAATGTTTATTTGTACTTAAGCCAGACCTACATAACATGTCCAGTGTCCATGTTGTATGTTTTTACTGTAGTTAATTTTTTATTGTGTCAGAATTGGTCCCAGGCTGTATCACATCCGGCCGTGATTGGATCTTCCGAAGGGCGGTGCACAATTGGCCCAGCGTCGTCCGGGTCGGCCGGTAGGCCGTTATTGTGAATAAGAATTTGTTGTGAACTGACTTGCCTAATTAAATAAATGTTAAATATATATTTTTTAAAGGACATAAGAATGTATCAACTTTAGTCACCTGTAGGGGGCGTGATTAACACAGTATTAGTCTCAAGGTTTTCCTAGATTTTTTAAACTGGACAGCAGATTCAAAAGCAGTGTTGGCCTATAGTACATAATGATGTGATTGTCCTATCTCCCTCTGACGTCATCACATCCTCCTACTGAGTAATTGTGTATAGTAATAAATGGGCACTTGCTTTAGAAGGTGAAGCAGCCCAAGGTTATCAGATTCCCCTGGCCCGAATAGTCAGGCAGACTGGTTAAAACAGACAGTGCCGAGAGGGTACCCAAACAGAGAGGAACGGAGGGTGAATGCAGCCTCTGATGTGTGAGTAACAGGCTTCCCCTCCGTGCCCTCTCTGGAGCCAACTAGGATAGACAGCTAGACCACTGTTTCTCACCTATTTGTTTATGGAGCCTCACATTGGAGACATGATAGGGAGTGAATAAGTTAATTTACTCTGAGAAAATGTATAGAAATAAATTAGGTCCAGAGACAGTAACTTTGACCCACTAACTTCCTCATGGCGGTTGCCTGTCCCACTTTCCATTCCCCTTCTCTGTGACTTTTCACTTTGACCAGCACGAAAGGGCAACCGATCCAGGACACATTTTTACTGTATGTTTAGAGTTCCCTGAGGCAGCCCCCCCCAGGCCATTCACTACATAGTTTACTTTACATTTCCACCAGTCCAGTCTGCCTGTAGTCCTCTGTTGGACTGTCTTAGTGTGGATGCCCACACTCTACAACAGATAGATGATAATACTCTAACGTGAACCTGCTTTGAAACACTGGATTGTTTCTCTATCATGTAATAACTCCTATTGTCATTATGGATCACAAATAGTAGTTTTACTTTCCCTGGCCTGGGCCCAAGACCAGTAAACTGTGAACTGTCCAAAGGGAGAGATAGCCTAAGCAAACTCTTGTACATGGCTTATTATTAGGACACTGCACAGGCTTCTGCTCTGCCTCCTCTATCCCCTTCAGAGCTGTTATGCTCTGTTAAATCGCCACATATTTTACAGGCCGATGAATGACAGATGTTTTATTCATGGAGGGAAGATAGTGTGCATTCTTTGAAGCACATTCCAGGTTTTATGAAGAGGCAGAGGATGGGGGCCGAGAATCCAGTTGCTCATATTCAGAATTGGTGGAAACGAAAAGAAACAGAATCGGCCATTCCGACCATACCTTCCTTTCAGATGGAAAGGAGATTCTTAGGCTCTGATGAATGTATAATTTTTCATCAATGGCTAAGCAAAATAATCCTCAACAAATTCCGATTTATCTGAATATCAACTCCTCTACATTTTTGTGAAGTGATCATATTTTTACATTTCAAGTTGATCATTGAGGATTTTAGTTGTATTCTATCTGTACAGCTGTACAGTTTAGCGTTATCACTGCCTGGCCCACGCAAGCAAATACCATTTTTCTTTTGGCCTTAAGGATAATCATTTTAAGCAGTGAGGTAAATCATGACAGTTGATTTAAAAACCCATCACTCTGGTTCAGCTCAGGCTTAATACTGTCACTGTCTGGTGAGTTCTGATACAGAAGCCTAAAGGAGGAGCAGTGTCGCAGCTTCTTTATCAATAGTCTTGACTGTTATCTGCCTGTGTTGTCACTCTCTATCCCTCACAAGCCTTGGGGAGAGAGAATCACTGTCCAGTACTCTGTGTCCCTTGAAACTAAGATAAGGCTCAAACCATTCAACACTGACATGTCAAATCTTAACTTTTCTTGAGGCAAGAGCTTGAATAAGCTAACATTACGGCTGAAAATCACTAAAGCTACACTGAATACCTATAAACATATGACAGAGGTCCGACACTTTCAGTGCATTTGAAGGGATGTACTGTAACTCAATAGAAAGTTGTATAGCGTGTGTCCCAACCTGTACCCCTACTCCCCAGCCCTTATTCCCAGCCCCCTCCTCTGCCTGTTTGCCTGTCTCTACTCTGTACTCCTACTCCCAGCCCCAGCCCTTATTCCCAGCCCCCTCCTCTGTCTGCTTGCCTGTCTGTACTCTGTACCCCTACTCCCAGCCCCAGCTCTTATTCCCAGCCCCCTCCTCTGCCTGTTTGCCTGTCTGTACTCTGTACCCCTACTCCCAGCCCCAGCCCTTATTCCCAGCCCCATCCTCTGCCTGCTTGCCTGTCTGTACTCTGTACCCCTACTCCCAGCCCCAGCTCTTATTCCCAGCCCCATCCTCTGCCTGCTTGCCTGTCTGTACTCTGTACTCCTACTCCCAGCCACAGCCCTTATTCCCAGCCCCATCCTCTGCCTGCTTGCCTGTCTGTACTCTGTACCCCTACTCCCAGCCCCAGCTCTTATTCCCAGCCCCATCCTCTGCCTGCTTGCCTGTCTGTACTCTGTACCCCTACTCCCAGCCCCAGCTCTTATTCCCAGCCCCATCCTCTGCCTGCTTGCCTGTCTGTACTCTGTACCCCTACTCCCAGCCCCAGCTCTTATTCCCAGCCCCATCCTCTGCCTGCTTGCCTGTCTGTACTCTGTACCCCTACTCCCAGCCCCATCTCTTATTCCCAGCCCCATCCTCTGCCTGCTTGCCTGTCTGTACTCTGTACTCCTACTCCCAGCCCCATCTCTTATTCCCAGCCCCATCCTCTGCCTGCTTGCCTGTCTGTACTCTGTACCCCTACTCCCAGCCCCAGCTCTTATTCCCAGCCCCCTCCTCTGCCTGCTTGCCTGTCTGTACTCTGTACCCCTACTCCCAGCCCCATCTCTTATTCCCAGCCCCCTCCTCTGCCTGCTTGCCTGTCTGTACTCTGTACCCCTACTCCCAGCCCCATCTCTTATTCCCAGCCCCCTCCTCTGCCTGCTTGCCTGTCGGTACTCTGTACTCCTACTCCCAGTCCAGAGAGGCCATGGGATCCATCTGTTTCATTTCATCTGTGGCTCTGCACACGCTTTGGAAGTCCATGGACGTCTCGGGATTAAAAGGAGATCGGTTACACCGAATAGGGCTAACAAATGGCAGATGTTGTGAAATTCATTATCCCCTGTCACAACAGAGGGGCTGAGGTGACCCAGAGATTCTTTTCCACATGAAAGCATGCAGCATCCTAACGGAACCATGGGAAACCGCTTTCCACTCTGTGGCCTGTATGGAATGAACATGTTTGGTCTCCATACATTCACAACAAAAACACAAACAAGGGGACACAAAAAAGGGTTTGAAATGGTTTATCTGTCTTGCACATGGTTTGGGTTTGACCAACCAATCAGCACTCGAGATATGCACAGTGCTTATATGCCATTGTAGGGCCAAAATACTATCATCATTTGAAATTTAAACCAGTGGAACAATCCAGTTTCTACAGTTTTAGAATACCAGAGAACCGTGTTGTAACATTTTTGTACAGACATTGGTAGTGCTTTTTTATGACCTTGGACAACCCAGTTTTCTGCTATTGTTCATTGAAAATGGTCATATTATGTTATTCTCTATAAGCTTTTGCAATGCACTATCATCCAGGATCTCCAGCACATAATCATTATTTCTAAATGACTTGAAGCCATGTAATCAAATCAAAGAAAATGTTATTGGTCGTGTACACAGAAGGAATGGCACATCAGTTGTTCCCTGACAGAGATGAACACTGCGAAGCAGATTAACTTTTTCTTCTTTAAACTCAAAGGGAAGCAAGCTGAATCCTATTCAGATGTGACACAGATGATGGTTTAGGGTCACCATGTCTTGTCAACAACGAACAGGGTTTGAAGATGTATAACCAGCAATCAGATAAAAGAGATATAAACATCAAAGATTCGAAGGCCAATCATTCTTTCTCTCCTGCCTGTCTGTCCTGACTGCTGCCAATCTGTCACTGTGATGGCTGCTTTGAGACTCCATCACTCACTCAATCACAGAATGACGTTTAACTCTCCTACTATCTATGGTCTTCACGATGTCTGTGTGTAGCTTTGGTTTTCTGTTAGATTGTTATAAGACTGTACATTTACCATGGCAGAGGTCCCAATTTCTCTAATACAGTCATGAGCCACTGGATATGACCTGGCTCTGTGTTAGAAGTTCCAACTTGGAGCAAAGCACTGTACATCACTATGGTGATGAAATCATCATCTACTGTAGTCTGTACTGTGTTCATTTTGTGATTATTTTCTCAAACATATTGTAAAACTAGTTTCAACAGCCAGGGTACCATGTGCTGCTACAGATAGAGGAGAATCAATGCAGAGCCACGTTTGAAGTGCTGCATGAGGTCATTTGATGTGCTGTCTTCTGATCCAATTACTGTAATGTATATTTTATTGGGCTTTACTTAATGTTTTTATAGTTTAATGTCTTGTGCTTTAAGGTGCTTTAATGTATTATTCTGTTTTTGAAAGCTCCATTTCAATGGATGTGGAAGTTATTTTTTGTTTGAGTGGAGAGTTCTCTGATGTGTGACTGTGGGGGAGTCTGGTTGGGGGTTGACAGTGTCTGCGTGTTTATATGACAAAGAGAAGGAGGGGGAGGAGGTGTGTGTGTGTGCGTTCAAAAAGGTGGGGGTGGGGGGGGGGGGGGGCAACCAGTGATTTATGTCGCTCTTGGCCTTTTTTCTTCTCCATAAGCCTCTGAAGACAGTAGTCCTGGGGTGGGGAGAATACAGGGGACCAGTGTTCAAAGCCTGGTGATGGTCCTCTTTCAGATCCTAAGCTGTATGAAAAGTTCATATAAATCGTGTAGCAGCCATTAGGAAATGGTCTCGGAGTCTGCAAACACAATGAGAGTTTACCATCCAGACACACCAATTTGTACTGTATGAGGGGGTAACACTGTCTGTGCACTCATTGATGTTCCACATTTTATGGGGAAAGAACTTCCAACTTGGGTGGTAACCTGACATTCCAATCGAAGGTTGTGACTCCCAATTTGACACCCAATAATGAGAGGCGGTATGGACTCATCCCAAATTGTAACAAAACAAGCTGTAAGGCCTATTTTATCTGAGTGAATAATTAACTGCTCCAGGGCAGCAACTTTAACAGTATCTTTCCACCTGCTATACTAACTGCCCTAAGGGTCGTAACATCTATACCTTTCTGCAGCATTGACCGGGACTGTTAGAAAAGGAGCCTGCATGCTGTCCTCTAATGCTCTTACGGTGTTATAAAATTCTATCTGCCGGTAAGGGATAAATAGCTCACGTTAATGTGATTTCCAAGGCCTTGGCAGAGAGGGAGGGAGAATACCATGTGGGGAAGACCGCAGTAATTGTCTCATTTCTAGACAGATGCCCACAGGTAAGAGTAATTACAGAGGCCCATTACTCCCCATCCCGTCCGTACATCTGGTCTATGTGTTTGTGTGCTGGTCTCTCGGGCAGGCGGGCCCCGCTGCAGATTCAGATTGCATAGGTGTGGCTTTGGTGCGACATCCGAATGTGACACATGAAAGACAAAAGAGGCCTAGATCAACAGAGGGCGTCTCTGCCCCATTCTGCTGCTTCGGCGTCAATCTGGCAGATGGCATGGGTCTGTCTGAGGCCCCGGCATCGAGGAGTGCAGCGGCTTCAAAGCGCCTCTGTAATCTGCAGGAACATCACAGGCTGGGAGAAAGTGACTGTCTCTCCCAGACACCCGCTCTGCTAAGAGGGCGAGTGAGACCGTAATGAAAGGCAGATAAAGGGATTGTTGGGATCGCTAGGCGCAGGCAGCCAGGGCCGACTAAGCCTCACACACAAAAAGAACATCAGGTAGAGAGGTAAGATAGTCTTTCTTCTTCTTTCACGCTTTTCTTTTTCTTTTAAGAATCTGCAGATAAATGATCAAGTCAGTTATTTTACACCCCCAAAAAACACGAATACAGCGAACGACAAATAATTACTTGATTCAGTCGAAGAAATGGACACAAGGTAGGGGTATGGGGTAAACTCAGTGGTGGAAGGAAGCATGATGAATATCACAGGTTACTTACAAGTGTTGCAGTTTCTTTTGATGTGCCAGTCAAGCCTGATGCCTGCTGTCAACCACAGTACTAATCAGACAGGAACTCAGGTCTTTGTCACCTCCATGTTGTATTCATATGCCACCTGCTGACTACTGTGTGGATCCCTCACTTCATTTGGACTAATTACATCTGACTTTAAAGTGACTTCCCAGTTCACTGCAGGTTTATGTCTTATTCCAGGGACACATTGGTGCCTGATGATACCAGCAATATCAAAGGCATAGCGTAGTATAATTTAGTTTCCTTCTCCCCAGTTGTACCATGATTTTATGATTTATAAGCGAACAATGTCAAATGTAGACCTACTTTATCTTCCCCTAGTCTCTCCCCACAGCCGCTGTGGAGCGCCATGAGTCTTACAAGCAAGACTACCTTCCTCCTAATTTGGAAGGGGATGAAATTCTTGGAGAATATTTGATAATTATAGCAATTGTATGGATGGTGCATTCATTTAGGCATTGCTATAGATACACATTGGCGCTAATAGTCTTTGTGTGAGACTAGCTACACTGTATATCTCATTGGTTTATACAGGAACAAGGATCCTCTCCACCTCTCTCTGAAACTCTTTTTGATCCCTAATGTTCCACATGTTTGACGTGGTGTGATGGGGGATGTAGTAGACAGCTCTGTCCCAGGAGACCAGCTCTAGACTGGGGGTAACAGCTAGTCTATGAAGCTGGAGCTGCTCAGTGGTCTAGATTCGCATGGATGGATCCGTCATTGTCTGCAGCCTCCCACTCTGCTCCAGAGCCTGGGGATTTGTTAGCTTAGCTACCATTTGTCTGGGCAGCTATTCTCCACTCCTATGGTAGGCCTACAGTGCAGATTTCCCTATCGCCTTGACAAGCAACTGGACTGTGCCAGCCTGTCAAAGCTCTTAATGGTTCCAGCTTTCAAAACATAGATTTTTCAGGTTTCATTCCCCATCCTTCCATGGGTTAAGAACCACACTTATTCAGGGCGGTAGTGCAGATAGGCTTCAGTATAATGTACACCTTAAGATGAATAATGGAAGATGGAGCTGGTTCCAAACCATAAACCCTTGCAGCCCAATGTATTCAAAGGATTTTGGGGGCTATTTGGCCTAACGAGTGTCAAAAGTCGAGCAGTACTTCATACAGTACAACTTCCCGCATGATAGAGATTACTACTCTTGGCAGCACTGGATCCATCCTTTCACTTTCTCAGTTTAACATCAGTCACATACAGTACATCATTCTTGCATTAAGAAATCCCGCTATGCCCACAGACGAACCATCAAACAGGCAAAGCATCAAATAAAATCAAATGTTATTGGTCACATACACATGGTCAGCAGTGTGGCGAATTGCTTGTGCTTCTAGTTCCGACAGTGCAGCATTATCTAACATGTAATCTAACAATTCCCTAATACACACAAATCTAAGTAAGACTTCTTTAGACTAGTTGAGTATCTGGAGCATCAGCATTTGTTGGTTTGATTACAGTCTCAAATGGCCAAAAACAAATAACTTTCTTCTGAAACTCGTCAGTCTATTCTTGTTCTGAGAAATGAAGGCTATTCTATGCGAGAAATTGCCAAGACACTTTAGATCTGGTACAACGCTGTGTACTACTCCCTTCACAGAACAGCACAACCTGGCCCTAACCAGAATAGAAAGAGGAGTGGGAGGCCCCAGTGCACAACTGAGCAAGAGGACAAGTAGATTAGAGTGTCTAGTTTGAGAAACAGACGCATCACAAGTTCTCAACTGGCAGCTTCATTAAATAGTACCCGCAAAACACCAGTCTCAGCGTCAACAGTGAAGAGGCGACTCCGGGATGCTGGCCTTCTAGGCAGAGTTCCTCTGTCCAGTGTCTGTGTTATTTTGCCCATCTAAATCTTTTCTTTTTACTGGCCAGTCTAAGATATGGCTTTTTCTTTGCAACTCTGCCTAGAAGGCCAGCCATTGGAACACAGGAGTGATGGTTGCTGATAATGGGCCTCTGTATGCCTACGTTGAATACACATTAGTTGACAACTCAACCAAATGTAAATCAAAACTATATGTTGAACTGACGTCTGTGCCCATTGGGATGCTTTAATGTTTAAAGCAGTCATCCTCCATCTGTGGTTGGTCCTCAGCCACCTTCCCCTGTTTATATTCTGGCCCTTCTTTGGACACTATGTTAACAAATCTCCAGACGAGCTTCAAACACTCCTTCCGTGGCCTTCAACTGCTCTTAAATGCAAGTAAAACTAAATGCATGCTCTTCAACTGATCGCTGCCTGCACCCACACGCCCGTCTAGCATCACTACTCTGGACGGTTCTGACTTAGAATATATGGACAACTACAAATACCTAGGTGTCTGGTTAGAATGTAAACTCTCCTTCCAGACTCACATTAAGCATATCCAATCCAAAATTAAATCTAGAATCAGCTTCCTATTTCGCAACAAAGCATACTTCATCAATTCTGCCAAACATACCCGCGTAAAACTGACCATACTACCGAACCTTGACTTCAGCGATGTCATTTACAACATAGCCTCCAACACTCTACTCAGCAAATTGGATGCAGTCTATCACAGTTCCATCCATTTAGTCACCAAAGCCCCATATACTACCCACCACTGCGACCTGTAGGCTCTCGTTGGCTGGCCCTCGCTTCATATTCGTCGCCAAACTCACTGTCTCCAGGTCAACTATAAGTCTTTGCTAGGTAATTCCCCGCCTTATCTCAGCTCAATGGTCACCATAGAAGCACCCACCCGTAGCATGCACTCTAGCAGGTATATTTCACGGGTCATCACCAAAGCCAACTCCTCATTTGGCCGCCTTTCCTTCCAGTTCTCTGCTGCCAATGACAGGAACGAATTGCAAAAATCACTGAAGCTGGAGTCTTATATCTCCCTCACTGTCAGAGCAGCTTACCGATCATTGCACCTGTACACAGCCCATCTGTAAATAGCCCACCCAACTACCTCATCCCCATATTGTTATTTATTTTTTGCTCCTTTGCACCCAAGTATCTCTACTTGCACATTAATCTTCTGCACATCTATCACTCCAGTGTCTAATTGCTAAATTGTAATTATTTAGCCACTATGGTCTATTTATTGCCTTACCTCCCTAATCTTACTACATTTGCACACACTGTATATTGTCTTTTCTATTGTGTTTTTGACTGTACGTTTGTTTATCCCATGTGTAACTCTGTGTTGTTGTTTGTGTCGCACTGTTTGCTATATCTTGGCCAGGTCGCAGTTGTAAATGAGAACTTGTTCTCAGCTGGCCTACCTGGTTAAATAAAGGTGAAGAAATGTGACAATATGTCACGACTTCCGCCGAAGTCCCAGTCCTTGTTCGTTCGGCGGTCGAAGTCACCGACCTTCTAGCCATCGCTGATCCTCTTTTCATTTTCCTTTGGTTTTGTCTCATCTTCCATCACACGTGGTTCAATTACATGTTGTGTATTTAACCCTCTGTTTCCCCTCATGTTCTTGTGGGTGATTGTTTATTGTAAATGCTTGTGCACGTCTGTCCTGGTGTGCGTTGGGTTATGTACCCATTTATTTTATTATTCTGTTTCCCGGTGGGTTTTGTTAATAAACTGCGCCGTTGGAAACACAGTTATTTCTCTCCTGCGTCTGACTGCTCTGCCACCAGTTCACACCCCTTACATATATATTATTATGAAGATACAGTAATGGCAACAGTGTCTTCCTTGTGGGTTTAGATATAATTACGTTTTAACATAGTATCACCTGAAATTGACATTGGAGTTCTACAGTACCACACTAGTACCACTTTGGGAATTTGATTACTATATAAACTACACATGATGTTGTAAAATGTCATAAAGTGAAGACCAGAGTTCATCCCATATTCACAAATCTGTTTTCCATCTATATTTTTGAGGCTGTGTCTCAAATGACAACCAGTTCCCTCTATAGTGCACTACTTTTGACCAGAGCCCTATGGTCCCAGGACTCTGGTCAAAAGTAGTGCACTATACACTGAGTGTACATAACATTTAGAACACCTGCTCTTTCCATGAGACTGACCAGATGAATCCAGGTGAAAGCTATGATCCCATGTTGATATCACTTGTTAAATCCACTTCAAATAGTGTAGATGAAGGGGAGGAGACAGGTTAAATAATAATTTGTAAATCTTGAGACAATTGAGTGGGAATGGGCAAGACAAAAGATTTAAGTACCTTTGAACAGGGTATGGTAGTAGGTGCCAGGTCAGGCACACCGGTGTGCCAAGAACTGCAATGATGTTGTGTTTTTCACACTCAACAATTTCCGTGTGTATCAAGAATGGTCCACCACCCAAAGGACATCCAGCCAACTTCATAGAACTGTGGGAAGCATTGGAGTCAACATGGGCCAGCATCCCTGTGGAACGCTTTTGACGCCTTGTATAGTCCATCCATGCCCAATGAATTGAGGCTGTTCTGAGGGCGGGGAGGGGCATTTGGGAGACACACTTGTAGTAGCTGGCTCTGAGTTAAGAAAGTAGAAGCTGAAAATGTCTGGGTGTCAGCTGGTGTTTCACTTTCAGCAACAACACATACAGGCCCAGGCCCTCCCTACATACTTTCCTTTGAAAGATTCAAGAGGTGTGTAATTAGCTAGAGTTTAATTAAAGACCAATTTGAAATGGGCAGACTGAAAGGCTAATTAAAAAGGCTTATAAAACAGAATAACAAGCTCAATATCGCTCTTCAGCAACATTATTTAAATGCCAGTTTTTACAGTTAGAATGTTTACAGTTTTGTGGGTTCCATGTTACTACACTGTTATAAAACTGATGCTATATTTAAAATATGAGACCTAAAATATTTTATAACATGTCAAAAGCTTTCTTTCTCCTACTGTGAGAATAATTTTGACACAGAAATCAAATAATACAACAAATTGAATCGAAGCAAATGTAAAAAAAAAAATATATATAAACATTGACTTAGGCAATGCAATTTGTTTTTACGAGACACTGTATCCTTACATTAACTCATGAATAGCCCACTCTCCAGCAAGCATCCATTCAGAAAAAAAGGCACATGGGTGCAGGTTCCCATCCACTATGGAATGCTGGAGCAGGCATGTAGAAAGAGCCACTTGTTTAAATCAGACACTGTACATGTTTCCAATGAGTCTCTATCCTCACTATGGCTGTTAGGTATTTATAATATTGAGCTATATTAATAGGGGTGAAAGTAGAATTCATTTATTTGCGGTATGGGAGCTCCTAAATGTGCACGCATGGACCATTTTTTTATCAGCCTAATCATAGAATTAAATACAGTGTAGAATCCCTATTAATTCAATATGATCTCTGTGGGCCTAGTCGTAATTTGTCATTTAACTTTTAAAATGTACTACCTTTTATTGTGGCATAAAAACAAAACCAGTAATGATGTTTTCATCTGATTGTCAAACAATCACTTCTAAGGGCTCCTTTACAAGGCTACCTGCACATGTTCATCCACTCACAACCTATTACCAGCCTCCAAAGAGTGGTGAATGGAAAGAGACTTCTGTTACACAAAACACCAACAAGTGTAATGACATTTGGCGATAGTCATTAAGCCAGAATTTATGCATCCACTGCTGTCAGCACTTTGGCCACTCATCTCTGCCTTGGTAAAATGTCAGTGTTCTTGTGGAACCACATCGCATTTTGGAGCGTAGATTATACCACCGTCTATTTGCACATTTGACATGCCTCTGACTTGCAATAATGATAAAAAGTGATCTAATTGCCTACAGTTTTCTTGACATTTTGTTTTAATTATTGCGATAGGCTCATGTTTTACCGGTACGGCATACCCCCACTATTTATTTTGCCAGGACGCAATACCCGACTGTACCGTCTTACTTTCACCCTGGGTATAAAAGAACTAGAGACTGCGTCCAAGACGGCCGACCGTTGTTTTCAACGTAATCTATTCACGTTCGCATACGCCATTTCGAGGTTCCTGCAATTGTTCTTACTGGGATTACTATGTCTGCGCACGAGCACTCAGTGCTCACTGGACAAACAGCAGTGTTGCATGAACATGCTCCGGGAACTCACTTGAGAGAGGCCAGCAGGCCACAGCCGGTCCGGTTCCTGTCAAAGATATAGTGAGCCTGTCATCACTCCATGTACTGGGCAGGCTCTGAGCTGGGCGCCACTGGGGAGCATACGTTCAGAGATATGTAGCGATTGTTTTTTGGTGTCCTGAGACAGGGAAAGTCTGCCCAAATCTCTTGAAATTAATAATTTGACAAAATAAAATAGATATTGGACCTAAAATTATGAATTAATTCTGAGGAATGGCGGCCCGTTCAATAGAGAGATGTACAGTTCTGCAACACAGAGCCAGACAATGTGCAGATCTTGGCTGTTTCCCCTCAGTTTTAGATCAGAATTGATTTGAATCTAATCTCTCAACTCATTAAAAGTGGTTTAAATATGAAACCGATCCACCCAACCATGTGTCACGTTCGTAAGAATTATCGGACCAAGGTGCAGCGTGATATGGTTTCCACATGTTTATTAACTGAACCGCACAAATACAATAAAGAATGACCAAAACGTGCCGACAATGGCGTGCTCACAGGCATCTACACATAAACAAGAACCTACAAACACAGGTGGGAAAAATAACTACTTAAATATGATCCCCAATTAGAGACAACGATTGCCAGCTGCTTCTAATTGGGATTCATACAAAACACCGACATAGAAAAATAAACTAGAACACAACATAGACATAAATATACTAGATCACCCCCTAGTCATGCCCTGACCTACTACACCAGAGAGAAACAATGGCTCTCTATGGTCAGGGTGTGACACCATGAAAATATGTGCCATATGGATATCAGTCTAAATGTATGAATATTGAATGATGTTTCTTCCTGGCATAATAAAATCTTACCTAAAAAAACATGTTTGATAAACAGTTGTTAAGGTTTGAATTGTGTAGTGCCTAACTAAAGACAAATTATATTTAGTGTATCACAACTTTCAGCAAATGATAAAAACATGATTACCATCTGTTTTTTGAAGAGGTCGTTGCTAAACCTTTTGATGAGGCAACAGAGCCATTTAATACCTCTAGCAGATGTTGTGGTATACTCAACTGGGAAGACTTTGGCAAAGGCAAATCTAAGAACTTTTTATCCTCTTGGAAAAACAGCTTTCTTTTACACCTGGGTGACAGATCCATTGTTGAAGCCAATACGTATACAAACTCTCCCTCTGTGTACATTTGTCATAAGGGCTGGGAATTGCCAGGGACCTCACGATATTGTCATGATACTTAAGTAACATACGTTATGTTTTGGGATTCTCACGATTCTATATGTATTGCGATTCGATACTGCGATTCAGAGAGATGAGAAAGCATGAGAAAACAAGTTTTGATCTGTCAGGGAAATAAATAGGCTCACTATTTACAAAGAATATGGAGAACAAGCTACAGGATGAAGCTATGCTGAAGTTTTGGCAGAGGTACAACTGGCTAGCGCTAGATAACGCTACCTACAGTAGCATATATACACTACATGACCAAAGTATGTCCAATGGCGGCGAGCTTTATATCACTCCAGCCAACACTTAGCATTGCGCATGGTGATCTTAGGCTTGTGTGTGGCTGTTCGGCCATGGAAACCCATTTCATGAAGCTCCCGACTAACAGTTATTTTGCTGACGTTGCTTCCAGAGGTAGTTTTTACGCATTACGCACTTCAGCACTCAGCGGTCCCGTTCTGTTAGCTTGTGTGGCCTACCATTTCGTGGCTGAGCTGTTGTTGCTCATAGACATGTCCACTTCACAATAACAGCACTTACAGTTGACTGGGGCAGCTTTAGCCAAACCGACTTGTTGGAAAGGTGGCATCCTATGATGATACCACATTGAAAGTCAATGAGCTCTTCAGTAAGGCCATTTTACTGCCAATTTTCAAATCAAATCAAATTTATTTATATAGCCCTTCGTACATCAGCTGATATCTCAAAGTGCTGTACAGAAACCCAGCCTAAAACCCCAAACAGCAAGCAATGCAGGTGTTGAAGCACATTGGCTAGGAAAAACTCCCTAGAAAGGCCAAAACCTAGGAAGAAACCTAGAGAGGAACCAGGCTATGAGGGGTGGCCAGTCCTCTTCTGGCTGTGCCACTTGGAGATTATAACAGAACATGGCCAAGATGTTCAAATGTTCATAAATGACCAGCATGGTGAAATAATAGGTCGGGGACAGGTAGCACGTCCGGTGAACAGGTCAGGATTCCATGGCCACAGGCAGAACAGTTGAAACTGGAGCAACAGCATGGCAGCTCTTTCAGTAGTTTAGTTGGAATAGGGTCCAGTATGCAGCTTGAAGGTTTAGAGGCCATGATTATTTTCATCATTGTGTCAAGAGATTTAGTACTAAAACACTTGAGTGTCTCTCTTGATCCTGGGTCCTGGCAGAGTTGTGCAGACTCAGGACAAATGAGCTTTGAAGGAATACGTAATTAGCTTTCTAATAATCATGATCTTTTCCTCAAAGAAGTTCATGAATTTATTACTGCCGAAGTGAAAGCCATTCTCACTTGGAGAATGCTGCTTTTTAGTTAGCTTTGCGACAGTATCAAAAATTCATTTAGGATTGTTCTTATTTTCCTCAATTAAGTTGGAAAAATAGGACGATCGAGCAGCAGTAAGGGCTCTTCGATACTACACGGTACTGTCTTTCCAAGCTAGTCGGAAGACTTCCAGTTTGGTGTGGCACCATTTCTAGGTCCAATTTTCTGGAAGCTTGCTTCAGAGCTCAGGTATTTTCTGTATACCAGGGAGCTAGTTTCTTATGAGAAATGTTTTTAGGGGTGCAACTGCATCTAGGGTATTGCGCAAGGTTAAATTGAGTTCCTCAGTTAGGTGGTTAACTGATTTTTGTCCTCTGACGTCCTTGGGTAGGCAGAGGGAGTCTGCAAGGGCATCAAGGGATCTTTGTGTTGTCTGGGAATTTATAGCATTACTTTTGATGCTCCTTGGTTGGGGTCTGAGCAGATTATTTGTTGCAATTGCAAACATAATAAAATGGTGGTCCAATAGTTCAGGATTATGAGGAAAAACATTAAGATCCACAACATTTATTCCACGGGACAAAACTAGGTCCAGAGTATGACTGTGACAGTGAGTAGGTCCAGAGACATGTTGGACAAAACCCACTGAGTCGATGATGGCTACGAAAGCCTTTTGGAGTGGGTCTGTGGACTTTTCCATGTGAATATTAAAGTCACCAAAAATTAGAATATTATCTGCTATGACTACAAGGTCCGATAGGAATTCAGGGAACTCAATGAGGAATGCTGTATATGGCCAAGGAGGCCTGTAAACAGTAGCTAAAAAAAGTGATTGAGTATTTTATACACCTGTAAGCAACGGGTGTGGCTGAAATAGCCAAATCCACATACTTTTGTAAATATAGTGTTATATATAGTGTGTATATACATTTGAAGTCGGAAGTTTACATACACTTAGGTTAAACCTTGTTTTTCAACCACACCACAAATTTATTGTGAACAAACTATAGTTTTGGCAAGTCGGTTAGGACATCGACTTTGTGCATGACACAAGTAATTTTTCCTTTTAGTTGTTTACAGACAGATTATTTCACTTATAATTCACTGTATCACAACTCCAGTTGGTCAGAAGTTTACATACACTAAATTGACTATGCCTTGAAACAGCTTGGAAAATTCCAGAAAAGTATGTCATGGCTTTAGAAGCTTCTGATAGGCTATTTGACATAATTTGAGTCAATTGGAGGTGTACTTGTGGATGTATTTCAAGGCCTACCTTCAAACTCAGTGCCTCTTTTCTTGACATCATCGGAAAATCAAAAGAAATCAGCCAAGACCTCAGAGAAAAATTACAGACCTCCACAAGTCCATCCTTGGGAGCAATTTCCAAATGCCTGAAGGTACCACGTTCATCTGTGCAAACAACAGTACGCAAGTATAAACACCATGGAACCACACAGCCACCATACTGCTCAGGAAGGTGACGCATTCTGTCTCCTAGAGATGAACGTACTTTGATGCGAAAAGTGCAAATCAATCCCAGAACAACAGCAAAGGACCTTGTATCTAAATCCACAGTAAAACGAGTCCTATATTGACATAACCTGAAAGGCCGCTCAGCAAAGAAGAAGCCACTGCTCCAAAACCAATATTAAAAAAAGCCAGACTACGGTTTGCCACTGCACATGGGGACAAAGATCGTACTTTTGGGATTAAGAATAGAATAGAACTGTTTGGCCATAATGACCATCGTTATGTTTGGAGGAAAAAGGGGGATGCTTGCAAGCCGAAGAACACCATTGCAACAGAGGGAAGCACGGGGGTGGCAGCATCATGCTATGGGGGTGCTTTGCTGCAGGAGGGACTGGTGCACTTCACAAAATAGATGGCATCATGAGGACGGAAAATTATATGGATATATTGAAGCAACATCTCAAGACATCAGTCAGGAAGTTAAAGCTTGGTCGCAAATGTGTCTTCAAAATGGACAATGACCCCAAGCACACTTCCAAAGTTGTGGAAAATGGATTAAGGACAACAAAGTCAAGGTATTAGAGTGGCCATCACAAAGCCCTGACCTCAATCCTATAGAAAGTTTGTGAAAAAGTGTGTGCGAGGAAGGAGGCCTATAAACCTGACTCAGTTACATCAGCTCCGTCAGGAGGAATGGGCCAAAATTCACCGAACTTATTGTGGGAAGCTTGTGGAAGGCTACCTGGAACATTTGACCCAAGTTAAACAATTTAAAGGCAATGCTATCAAATACTAATTGAGTGTATGTAAACTTCTGTCCCAATGTGATGAAAGAAATAAAAGCTGAAATAAATCATTCTCTCTACTATTAATCTGACATTTCACATTCTTAAAATAAAGTGGTGATCCTAACTGACCTAAGACAGGGAATTTTTACTAGGATTAAATTTCATGAATTGTGAAAACCTGAGTTTAAATCTATTTGGCTAAGGTGTATATAAACTTCTGACCTGAACTGTAAAACAATATATACACTGAGTGGACAAAACATTATGACATAGATTGACCAGATAAATCCAGGTGAAAGCTATGATCCCTTGTGTCACTTGTTAAATCAACTTCAATCAGAGTAAATGAAGGGAAGGAGACAGGTAAAACATCAAATGAAGCCTTGAGATAATTGAGGCGTGGACTGTGTGTGCGCCATTCAGAGTGTGAATGGGCAAGATAAAATATTTAAATGCATTTGAATGGGTTATGGTAGTAGGTGTATCAGGAACTGCAACGCTGATGGGTTTTTCACACTAAACAGTTTCCTGTGTGTATCAAGAATGGTCCATCACCCAAAGGACATCCAGCCAACTTGACGCAACTGGAGTCAACATGGGCCAGCATTCCTGTGGAATGCTTTCGACATCTTGTGGTGTCCATGCCCGGGGTGCAACTCAAAATTAGGAATGTGTTCTTAATGTTTTGTACACTCAGTGTGTATCTACTAATATTGTGATATGTAACTGTATACATTTTTTTTCACATCACTTTTTGTCATACTATGTACAACTATGTAATAAAAGGATCAATTGTTTGCAACTCCTTTTTCTTCTATCTTTTGTTTGTTTATTAATGTCATCACTATCAGGTGGCGTTACTGTTGGTTTGGTTGAAGCTTTGAGCCATAACTGGGTCCCTCTTTTCCTGCACACTTTTACACAATTACACCCCCAGGCATGCACATCCATAGAAGCATATCAACCCCCCCCCCCTCCCCCAAAAAACACACACGCACCCCAGCAGCATCTGTCTGACTGTCTCTAGTCTTTCTCTGCAGGATGTGTGCAGACGACAGCCTGAATAAAGCAGTCCATCAGCCTGCTTCATACCCCATTACAAGGAAGAGCATTGCACAGAAACATGTTTTCTCTAATTGAACTGGATCGAACAAGAAAGCTGCTCTTTCCATGAAGAGATGTGTGGGTGGATGATAATTCCTGACTTTCTACCTCTTTAAAAAGAAGCAGAAGCCTCCTCCTTTCTCTTGAGAAGCTTTCTGTGTGACCTTGTTTCCTTGGAGTTAAAAAAACGGAGAGAGAGCAGAGAGGAGGAGGGTAAAGAGAGGGAGGAGGGGAGCAGACTCGGTAGGGGTAGGGAGGAGGGGAGATGGGGTAACTTCAAAAACCCACATCAAAAGGAATAAATAATTGTTTCTGCTGGTTTTGTTGTTGTGATACGGATCGGCAAAGCAGCGAGTGGCGAGCAGGAAGCTTTGATTTGAGGCAGCCTTCCTGGAGAGGGGTTTCTTCTGTTGGCGGCTGAGTGGAGGAGAGAGCGGGGGCCCTACTGATTAAACTCCTGTTTGTTTTAATCTTCCCTCTGCCCCAGGGGAGGCCCACAGAGAGGCAGAGAGCCTGCTGGGGGGAGACGCAGCACAACGCTGGGCTCCGGAGGCCCACGCCCTCTCCTCTCCACCAGCGTCCTGGAAGAGGGAGAGAGCTAGGCGACGTGTGCTGCATCACAGTGTAAAGAGGGAAAAGAGGGTCGGTGGATGACTAGAAATAGGGTGTTCACAATGGGGGGGTTGAGTGGGTTTGGGGTTAGAGAGAGAGTGCAACAGTGAAAGCTTATGAGCTTGTTTTCAACTGTAATTTCATTGCTTGATTGTCAGATGGTGGATTTACAGTATAATGTTGTCCAAACATCTGTCTGGTTGTGTATTGACTGATGTTTTCCAGGCCTCTGGTCTATCATGTTTGTAGACTGTCTTTGTTTCCCCACTTCCATATGTACAGCCAGGTACATTCCTCCAAATAGCATTGCACAGTAGGCCTATAAATGTTTTGCTAAACATTGATGACAAGATGGCTCTGACAGACATGGTTTCACTGTTCCTAGCCAACATTGCAGTCTTGTTAATTTTAGTGTTATTTTTACTTTATTTGCTTTGACTCTTATTATTGATATTGATCAGTTGCGACCGCTGGTTGGCTGAATACACAGGGCGCGAGGTGGTTGGAGTTGTCAACAAAGCAGCATGACAGAAATATGATGCCAGGTTTTCGAACTACTGTAAGTGTCTTTGAGAATATACACTACCGTTTGGAGTTTGGGGTTGCTTAGAAATGTCCTTGTTGACTGACGAGTTTCAGAAGAAAGTTCTTTGTTTCTGGCCATTTTGAGCCTGTAATCAAACCCACAAATGCTGATGCTCCAGATACTCAACTAGTCTAAAGAAGGACCGTTTTATTGCTTCTTTAATTAGGAAAACAGTTTCAGCTGTGCTAAAATAATTGCAAAAGGGTTTTCTAATGACCAATTAACCTTTTAAAATTATAAACTTGGATTAGCAAACACAACGTGCCATTGGAACACAGGACTGATGGTTGCTGATAGTGGGCCTCTGTACGCCTATGTAGATATTCCATAACAAATCAGCTGTTTCCAGATTTAATATTCATTTACAACATTAACAATGTCTACACTGTATTTCTGATCAATTTCATGCTATTTTAATGGATGAAAAATGTGCTTTTCTTAAGAAAAAATGACATTTCTAAGTGACCCCAAACTTTTGAATGTTAGTGTGTATATGCGATCTGTGCATGTGAAAAAAAACATAAATACACCTATTTTACTAATGACCACTGCTGCACATGCTTCCACTGTTTTGAACAGATTATATTATACTATTTAGAACGAGCAGCCAGGTCAAAATTGAATGGGTGCACCAGTGAGAACGCAACAAGCATGCAGATGCAATAAGTGAAAACACATTATCTAACTGGGGATAGCGAGCTAACAGAATGTCAAAAAGCATGATGTGCTAGCCAGTTAGCTTTTCATTTTGGGTCAGACAGATATTAGTCTTGAAAGACTTGAAATTGGCATGGGATATAAATAGCTAGCAAGCTACCAGCTAGCTATAGCTACAGTAGCTAGCTGCTTATCAAAGGTAGATAACTTTAACAAAAAATTGACCAAACAATTTCTCACTGTTTCTCAAAATGACTGTATCTGGCTAATTCATTTGATCATGCTCTGTGATACACCAGGTTTTACGCTGTTTTAGTCCTCACAACATGTCACCCTGTCACCTAGCTACAGTAGAACCTGATAAACAACATGTCGCCCTATCACCTAGCTACAGTAGAACCTGATAAACAACATGTCGCCTTGTCACCTAGCTACAGTAGAACCTGATAAACAACATGTCGCCCTATCACCTAGCTACAGTAGAACCTGATAAACAACGTGTCGCCCTGTCACCTAGCTACAGTAGAACCTGATAAACAACATGTCGCCCTGTCACCTAGCTACAGTAGAACCTGATAAACAACATGTCGCCCTATCACCTAGCTACAGTAGAACCTGATAAACAACGTGTCGCCCTGTCACCTAGCTACAGTAGAACCTGATAAACAACATGTCGCCCTGTCACCTAGCTACAGTAGAACCTGATAAACAACATGTCGCCCTGTCACCTAGCTACAGTAGAACCTGATAAACAACATGTCGCCCTGTCACCTAGCTACAGTAGAACCTGATAAACAACATGTCGCCCTGTCACCTAGCTACAGTAGAACCTGATAAACAACATGTCGCCCTGTCACCTAGCTACAGTAGAACCTGATAAACAACGTGTCGCCCTGTCACCTAGCTACAGTAGAACCTGATAAACAACATGTCGCCCTGTCACCTAGCTACAGTAGAACCTGATAAACAACATGTCGCCCTGTCACCTAGCTACAGTAGAACCTGATAAACAACATGTCGCCCTGTCACCTAGCTACAGTAGAACCTGATAAACAACATGTCGCCCTGTCACCTAGCTACAGTAGAACCTGATAAACAACGTGTCGCCCTGTCACCTAGCTACAGTAGAACCTGATAAACAACATGTCGCCCTGTCACCTAGCTACAGTAGAACCTGATAAACAACATGTCGCCCTGTCACCTAGCTACAGTAGAACCTGATAAACAACATGTCACCCTGTCACCTAGCTACAGTAGAACCTGATAAACAACATGTCGCCCTGTCACCTAGCTACAGTAGAACCTGATAAACAACATGTCACCCTGTCACCTAGCTACAGTAGAACCTGATAAACAACATGTCGCCCTGTCACCTAGCTACAGTAGAACCTGATAAACAACATGGGGGAAAACAATAAGCCACCGTCATGCTTTTTTGTCCTACCAGATCCGCCATGAGAGCTAGTGTGCTAGCAGTGCTCCCTCATATCAAATAGCTGGCAAAACAATCCAAACAATGTTCGCATGCCTATGTGCCCATGGGAGTGGAGCTTCTGCTGCTGGCAGTCACTGAGGGGCAGAGTAGTAAGTAACTTAGCAGCTTGTTTTGAACAGTATATTTGTGATAGAGGAAAATGTAGATATTTAACACACCTTTACCAATCACAAGGCAGTTAACCCACTGTTCCTAAGGCCGTCATTGAAAATAAGAATTTGGTCTAACTGACTTGCCTAGTTAAATAAAGGTAAAATTTAAAATAAATAAACAAGTGGGGCGTCGCTTCTAATGCCCCAATGGGTGGGCTGCCACAGATATTGATTATTGTACTGCAATGTTGAGGGAGCTTGTGCACAAGCATTTCACTGCACCTTTTATACCTGATGTAAACGGTGTATGTGACAAATACAATTTGATTTTATACAACACTCTGTTTTGATCACCCTCTCTGTTTCTGCTCCTTTTCTCCATTTTGCAGCCACCCACATGGTAGCTAACTGTAGGCAGCAGTGGCGGTCGGTGCCGTTTAAGATGAGGGAGGATGTTTTTTAATTTTTTATGAGCATGGCCTTATTTCTTTCACAGCATATTGGATGACTGTCATTCATATTCCATTCACCTGCTGTGCAAGGGAGGCTCTCCCTTCTTTGAATGTGTGGGGTTACAAGTGCCTTTCCCAGCTGCTCCAGGAACACCCTCCTCTTGTTCCGCATACTAGGCATCCAGGTAGGGTTGATCTTGTTCCATATCACGAAGGCATTGTATGAGGACACATCAATGATGTTATGGAAGATGACCATGGGCCAGTGGGCAGTCATCCTCCTGCAGCTGTAAGTTCCAATAACCTTGTCCAGGTTGTCCACACCTCCTTTGTTGTGGTTGTAGTCCAGGATGATGGCTTCCTGTCCTCACGATCACTGATATCAGCCGTGTTGTGCTGTGTGCTCAGGAGGACCACATTCTTGTTCCTCTTTTGGAGGTACGAAACTTGAATGGTGGTGGGGGTGAAGGCGAACTTTGATGAGAAGGCCTCTCTCTCCATTGTTGCGAGTGCAGGGGGGAACTCAGGCTTGTTCTTTCTAACTGTGCCAACCATGGTGACTTCCTCTTCAGGAGCTGCTGGCTGAGTTCATAAGAGGTGAAGAAATTGTCACATGTGACATTGTGCCCCCTCAGCCCATCTGTCACATCAAGCACAACCCACATCCCCTGGTTCTTCTCCGGGCCTCCTCTGGTCGGCTTCCCTGTGTAGACTTGCATCTTCCAAGCGTAGCTGGATTGTGCGTCACAGGCCACACATATCTTGATGCCATACTTTGCTGGCTTGCCGAGCATATACTGCCGGAAAGGACAGCGACCTTTTGACAAAAGTGATTACTATCAGTAATTAGTATTAGTGTCACAGAAAACAGTCACATAAATCAATGATATTACAGCAATACATAATAAAATCAAAATTATAATAAAATGTACATTATTTACCTCTGAATGGAACCAGTTGCTCATCCACTGTTACTTCAGGCCCAGGGTTGTAGAGGTATGGCAGATGCTCCACCCACTTCTCCCAGACCTCTCTTATGGCTGCCAGTTTGTCTCTCACACATCTTGCAGGTCCTGAGTCACGGTTATCAAATCGTAGCATTCTTGAGAAAGTGTGAAAGACTTTCAGTGGCATCGTGGCACGGACAATTGCTCTTCCACTCTCTACATCCCAGAGACTACATGTAGCCTCGCCTCAGGACCTATACACACCCGCTAAGATTAGCAGCCCTATGTAGGCATGCAGGTCAATCTCATCCATCCTTTTCCAGTTGTCTCCATATTCACGGAAACTCTACAAATTTGTCATCTCCAGGATGATTTGTTCGATGGCTGGTGTGATTAACATGTAGAATGTTAAGGCGATGTCCTGGGCATGGGCAACTGCATGCCTTGTGGGCCCTGGGGTCATCTTTATGACATTTTGTGCTGCCGTCTGCCCTGGTTGTCATATGTTGACAAGGACCATGTTATTTTGCTGTTGTTTGACAAAAATGTCTCTCGTTCAGCTTGGGGGATTTGTTATTCATCTGAAGATGATGAATTGTGCTCTGGATTGTATTCTTCCCCATCTTCTTCTTCAGATACCCGCTCTTCTAAATGATTGTTCTCTTGTTCCTCCTGGATATCTGAAAAAATCTGATGTACGACCTGTTGGGCACTGAAACGTGTCCTCATGGCTTCAGCAAAGAGAGCCTGTCATCTGCAGCACAGTTATGGCCTCTGACTGCATTCCCCAGTAGTAAACAATGCTTTCAAATGTATTTATTTTGTCTGAAATGTTGTTAATTTTGTCTGTGAACTTGAGACATGTGTGGGGTCGTGGAGGGGAGATGCTGCACATGCAGAAGAAAGTTTTAGTTTTGTCTGAGTACAATCAGTAGCACACATAATCTACATTTCTCATTGTGTTGTGTGTGTGTGTGTCTTTGTGATTTTTGTGCTGAGTAAATTATTTTCGAACTGCTGGGTCAAAAATGAACCTAAGACAGTCTTTGTACCCCGGTTGTGTACAGCTTTCATGGAAATATGAACAAAGGCGATGTTTCAGTTTTTCTAATGTTGGAGTCACTCTAGGAAAAGTCATCAAATTTCAAGTTGAAAAAATATAATTGAGGGGGTTTTCTCTGCTGTTAAACACAGTTTGACTTAAGACAGCACAAAGGTTAAGAAACGTTCTTCAACAGAATCGGCAGAATGAATACTCACAGCAGCCATATAAAAACAGCATGATCACTTTGCTCCTTGTATATATAATTCCTTCTCACAACTACTGTATCTACGCGCTCTCCTCCTCTCATCTTTTCCCTTCACTTGTGGACAAATCAGCTGTCTGTGACCAGGCGAAAAAACCTTTCCAAGCCAAAACCTTCATATCATGACTGCGTGGCCGTCATTGTGAATAAGAATCTGTTCTGAAGCTAACTAAGTGAAAGTGAACGTTTTAAAAAATCCAACCAAATATGGTCATGTGAAAAAGTTCACCCTCTGGATTCTTTTTATTTCTTTTTTACATATTTGGACACATGGATATTTGAGCTAAATTCCCGACACATTCATTGATAAAGGTAACCCAATTAACAAATCACACACACAAAAATGTTTACTTTGAAAACGTTATGCAATTAAAATAAACAAAAATCTATTTTCCTTATGCAGAAAAAGTTAGTACACCTGTACCTTAACCATCACATAAAATGGCTACAAGTAGAATCAGGTGCACCAAAGCAGGTGCAAATGATTAGAAAATCATACGTGAGAAAGTTAGGAGGGTCAAGCCTTCCATAGATTAGAAACTTGAAATGGTTTGGTCTTAACCCTATGGGTGTGTGGTAACACATCATGCCAAGATCAAAAGACCTTCAAGGCCCCCAGAAGTAAGATTATTGATGCCCATGAGTTTGGGAGGGGTTACCAATCCATTTCCAAGCAATTCAAAATACATCATTCCACTGTCCGACGGCTCATCTACAAATGGAGAAAATTCCAGACCACTGGCAATCTACCTAGGACAGATCGTCCCACCAAATTTAACTCTCTTGCCACAATAAATGTTGAAGTGCATGAGTCAACTGTCAGAAAGAGTGCACAAACTTGGCCTACATATCGGAGGTCAGGATGGAAGAAGCCTCTGCTCTCAGAAAATAATATCAATACACGACTGACGTTTGTCAGACAACACCTAGGTAAAGACCAAAACTACTGGAACAATGTGCCCTGGACAGATGAGTCAAAGGTGGAGCTGTTTGGCCGCAATGCCAGAAGCCATGTTTGGCGAAAACTTAACACTGCCTTTGAACAGAAGAACCTCATACCAACCGTAAAGCATGGAGGTGGTGGCAATATGGTTTGGGGCTGCTTTGCTGCCTCAGGGCCTGGCCAACTTGCCATTATCGAGTCAACCATGAATTCTATATGGTACCAGAGAATTCTTGAGGAGAATGTGAGGCCATTTGTCAAAAAGCTGAAGCTGAACCGAACATGGATCTTGCAACAGGACAATGATCCAAAACATAAAAGCAAAGTTACAACAGAATGTCTCAAAAAGAAGAAATGGAGGGTTATGAAATGATCGAGTCAAAGCCCAGATCTCAATCCTTTCGAAATGCTGTCGGGGGACTTGAAGCGGGCCGTGCATGCAAGACAGCCCTCAAACATGACACAGTTGAAGCAGTACTGTAAAGAAGAGTGGGCAAAAATTCCTCCCAGTAAATGTAAGAGACTGATAGACAGTTTCAATTTCAGACAAAGGGGGCAACACAAGCTATTGAAGCTAGGGGTGTACTTATTTTTTCCGCATTATGGAATTACATTTCTGTTGATTTTTGATGAATAAATGATTGCAAAGTATAATCTTTCAGTGTCATTTGTTAAATTAGGTTGCCTTTATCTGTCAATTGTGTTGAAGTGAAGATTACATGTCCATCTTTACAAATATGTTTTAAAAAAACTTTCCAGGGGGTGTACTTACTTTTTCACGACTGTGTCTCTCTGTCTCTCTTGCTTCTCCTTAATTTTGGAAGAAATTCATTTGTTCAAAACTGTTCAACTATTGTCTTTCTTTTTGAGTCAACTACTCACCACATTTTCTGCACTGCAGTGCTAGAAAGCTGTAGCTTCTGCTTTCAGTACTATATTAATTATCTGATCCTTTGATTGGGTGGACAACATGTCAGTTCATGTTGCAAGAGCTCTGATAGGTTGGAGGACGTCCTCTGGAAATTGTCATAATTACTGTGTAAGTCTCTGGAAAGGTGTAAGAACCAAGAGCCTCCCAGGTTTTGTATTGAAGTCAATGTACCCAGAGGAGGACAGATGCTAGCTGTCCTCTGTCTACACCATGGTACTAACCTACAGAGTGCCGCTGAGGCTACTGTAGACCTTTATTGCAAAACAATGTGTTTTAATCAATTATTTGGTGACATGAATATATTTTGTATAGTTTTATCTAAAAATGATAGCTTTTTTACTGTTTCACTATTCACATTTTTATGAAATTCATTGAGGAGGTGGTCCTCCACTTCCTCCACTGAGGAGCATCCACTGGTACACTGGGGTTAGACGTGCACCCTACCGACCGCCTCTCTGTGTAAAATGGCAGTTTTAGGGGCTAAGTTGCCAGAGGTGAGGGGTCGTGCTGTGTAAAACAGCATAGCTGCAGGGGGCTGCGTGTTGAATGTGTGCATTTGGGGGAATGGGGCTCTCACATGCTAATCCCATCAGTTGGCCCCATTGTGCACACGCTACCATGCACATGACACTTCTAGCTAGAGTCACTCTGCCCCATGTAGCCCCCTCCTATTCAATGAGGGTTCATGACTCCAAAACAGGAGGCAGAAGAGTGCACACGGTTAAAGATTTAAGGATAAGAACATGGTTCAAAGGGCTAGAAACTATGTGCATGTATAGATAATCTGCTTATCTTAACAATACCAGCAGTTGCCCCCCGAGTGGCGCAGCGGTCTAAGTCACTGCATCGCGGTGCTAGAGGCGTCACTACAGATCTGGGTTCAGGCCCGGGCTGTGTTGCAGCCGGCTGCGACCGGGAGACCCTTGAGGTGGCACATAATTGGCCAAGCGTCATCCGGGTTAAGGCAGGGTTTGGCCGGCTGGGATGCACTTGTCCCATTGCGCTCTAGCGACTCCTTGTGGCGGCCGGGCGCATACACGCTGATTTCGGTTGCCAGCTGTACGGTGTTCCCTCCGATACATTGGTGAGGTTGGCTTCCGGGTTAAGCAAGCAGTGTGTCAAGAAGCAGTGCTGCTTGGCAGGGTCATGTTTCGAAGGGCGCATGGCTCTCAACCTTCGCCTCTCCCGAGTCCACACAGGACTTGCAGCAATGGGACAAGTCTGTAACTACCAATTGAATATCACGAAATTGGGGAGAAAAAGGGGTAAAAAGGTTGCTTTTTAAAACTTTACATAACAACGCAGTTACCTGCAGTTACCTGTGGAGTTTTTCCAAGTTTTTAACTCATGTAAGGTTCTAGACTGATGGCAAACTTATCTTTTGAACGCGACCATGCCAACAGTAGATACTGTATGCATGCATGCACGTCATGTTTCTTCTCTGATTCTAGTGGAAATTCTTTATAGTATGAGGGAAAAAGTACTGAAGTAGTGCGCTGAAGTTGCTGAACGGCACATTTTGTTGAAGTCCTTTTGTGGTAGTTGTTCAAACATAATCGTCTCATCAGACGATTTTCAACTGTTTTCATTCTCTGAGAGTAAACAATCCCTCTGTCCATCCACCTCTCCACCAGGCAGTATGAACTACAGAGCTCGTTATGAAGCTCACATCAAACGCCCCATCACCACCAACTGATGTTTTAAATTTTGAATTGATCGTTCAAAACCTGCAGGCGTATGCACGCATTGGATTTGAGGAGAGCTTGGTATGTGCTGACATGAAGACAGATGTATATTTTAGCAGCCATTTCCCTACTAAACTGTGTAGTGGCTGTGGGGATGACACAGATGAAATGAGAGCTGAGCTACAAATCTGTTGGATATGTCTCTGGGGCTGCTGCTGTAAGTGGCGTGGACCCCTTCCCCCCGTCATCCCCCCATCCCTCCCCTCATCCTTCCTCTCCGCACTCCCTCCATCTCAGCAGAGGTTCTCTGAGCAGAATGGAGGCCCCACGCCAGGCCTCTGGGCAGGCAGCAGGGACACTAACGAGCTGTAATGATCCACAGCCCCGACTATCTCCTGTTCTGTGCTCCTCCAACTCACTCACACCAATACTCACTTACATGGCTCTGAACGAACTTTATTTAACTCTTTGCAAACTGGAAACCATTTATCCGGAGGCTGCATTCATTGTAGCTGGGGATTTTAACAAAGCCAATCTGAAAACAAGACTCCCTAAATTTTATCAGCATATCGATTGCGCAACCAGGGGTGGTAAAACCTTGGATCATTGTTACTCTAACTTCCGCGACGCATATAAGGCCCTGCCCCGCCCCCCTTTCGGAAAAGCTGACCACGACTCCATTTTGCTGATCCCTGCCTACAGGCAGAAATTAAAACAAGAGGCTCCCACGCTGAGGTCTGTCCAACGCTGGTCAGACCAAGCTGACTCTACACTCCAAGACTGCTTCCATCACGTGGACTGGGACATGTTTCGTATTGCGTCAGATGGGAATATTGACGAATACGCTGATTCGGTGTGCGAGTTCATTAGAACGTGCGTCGAAGATGTCGTTCCCATAGCAACGATAAAAACATTCCCTAACCAGAAACCGTGGATTGATGGCAGCATTCGCGTGAAACTGAAAGCGCGTACCACTGCTTTTAATCAGGGCAAGGTGTCTGGCAACATGACTGAATACAAACAGTGCAGCTATTCCCTCCGCAAGGCTATTAAACAAGCTAAGCGTCAGTACAGAGACAAAGTGGAATCTCAATTCAACGGCTCAGACACAAGAGGCATGTGGCAGGGTCTACAGTCAATCACGGACTACAAGATGAAATCCAGCCCAGTCACGGACCAGGATGTCTTGCTCCCAGGCAGACTAAATAACTTTTTGCCCGCTTTGAGGACAATACAGTGCCACTGACACGGCCTGCAACGGAAACATGCGGTCTCTCCTTCACTGCAGCCGAGGTGAGTAAGACATTTAAACGTGTTAACCCTCGCAAGGCTGCAGGCCCAGACGGCATCCCCAGCCGCGCCCTCAGAGCATGCGCAGACCAGCTGGCCGGTGTGTTTACGGACATATTCAATCAATCCCTATACCAGTCTGCTGTTCCCACATGCTTCAAGAGGGCCACCATTGTTCCTGTTCCCAAGAAAGCTAAGGTAACTGAGCTAAACGACTACCGCCCGTAGCACTCACTTCCGTCATCATGAAGTGCTTTGAGAGACTAGTCAAGGACCATATCACCTCCACCCTACCTGACACCCTAGACCCACTCCAATTTGCTTACCGCCCAAATAGGTCCACAGACGATGCAATCTCAACCACACTGCACACTGCCCTAACCCACCTGGACAAGAGGAATACCTATGTGAGAATGCTGTTCATCGACTACAGCTCGGCATTCAACACCATAGTACCCTCCAAGCTCGTCATCAAGCTCGAGACCCTGGGTCTCGACCCCGCCCTGTGCAACTGGGTACTGGACTTCCTGACGGGCCGCCCCCAGGTGGTGAGGGTAGGCAACAACATCTCCTCCCCGCTGATCCTCAACACGGGGGCCCACAAGGGTGCGTTCTGAGCCCTCTCCTGTACTCCCTGTTCACCCACGACTGCGTGGCCACGCACGCCTCCAACTCAATCATCAAGTTTGCGGACGACACAACAGTGGTAGGCTTGATTACCAACAACGACGAGACGGCCTACAGGGAGGAGGTGAGGGCCCTCGGAGTGTGGTGTCAGGAAAATAACCTCACACTCAACGTCAACAAAACTAAGGAGATGATTGTGGACTTCAGGAAACAGCAGAGGGAACACCCCCTATCCACATCGATGGAACAGTAGTGGAGAGGGTAGCTAGTTTTAAGTTCCTCGGCATACACATCACAGACAAACTGAATTGGTCCACTCACACTGACAGCGTCGTGAAGAAGGCGCAGCAGCGCCTATTCAACCTCAGGAGGCTGAAGAAATTCGGCTTGTCACCAAAAGCACTCACAAACTTCTACAGATGCACAATCGAGAGCATCCTGGCGGGCTGTATCACCGCCTGGTACGGCAACTGCTCCGCCCTCAACCGTAAGGCTCTCCAGAGGGTAGTGAGGACTGCACAACGCATCACCGGGGGCAAACTACCTGCCCTCCAGGACACCTACACCACCCGTTGTTACAGGAAGGCCATAAAGATCATCAAGGACATCAACCACCCGAACCACTGCCTGTTCACCCCGCTATCATCCAGAAGGCGAGGTCAGTACAGGTGCATCAAAGCTGGGACCGAGAGACTGAAAAACAGCTTCTATCTCAAGGCCATCAGACTGTTAAACAGCCACCACTAACAGTGTGAGTGGCTGCTGCCAACACACTGTCATTGACACTGACCCAACTCCAGCCATTTTAATAATGGGAATTGATGGGATGACTGTAAGTCGCTTTGGATAAAAGCGTCTGCTAAATGGCATATATTATTTATTATTATTATTAAACAATGCTACCTTATATAATGTTACTTACCCTACATTATTCATCTCATATGCATATGTATATACTGTACTCTACATCATCGACTGCATCCTTATGTAACACATGTATCACTAGCCACTTTAACTATGCCACTTTGTTTACTTTGTCTACACACTCATCTCATATGTATATACTGTACTCGATACCATCTACTGTATGCTGCTCTGTACCATCACTCATTCATATATCCTTATGTACATATTCCTTATCCCCTTACACTGTGTATAAGACAGTAGTTTTGGAATTGTTAGTTAGATTACTTGTTGGTTATCACTGCATTGTCGGAACTAGAAGCACAAGCATTTCGCTACACTCGCATTTAACATCTGCTAACCATGTGTATGTGACAAATAAAATTTGATTTGATTTACACCAAGACCTACTCAATACTTACACCAAGGCAAACAGAGCAGGCATCAACACAGGAGCCCACAGAATTCACAGCTTGTATCGGTAGGTCTGAATAACATTGGAGAATGTCTGCTTTGATATGATCAAGGTGTACTGCTGCCATGCTTCTCTCCCCCTCTCTCTCTGCCAACGCCCCCTATTCCATTACTTTGTGCCCCCATGCTTTTATTGGCCTGTCCATCCTCATAGAGCTGAAGCCAGATGTGAGAGGGAGGGCGGCTGGAGAGAGAGATTGAAAGCCTGGGTAATTAAGAGCAGGTGCCTCTTATCTCGATGGGCCAGAGTTGATGTTACCTAAGGAGAAAGAGAGACGAGCCTGACCCCCTACACACCACAACACGCCACAAGGACCTGGAGGCCTGGGATGTCTGACTGTGTGAAGAGCCTGAGACTGTACTGTCTGCATATAACCCCCTCTCTCTGTGAAGTGCAAATCACTAGCCTTTCAACCATTAATGATGTGCAGTGGTCCAGCGTCAAAACCGTCAAAAGGAAAATCCTTTAAATAACCAGTCAGGTCATCCATTCTTCAGGGTATTGCACTGTGTGTTGTTGCCGTTGACAACGTCATAGCTGAGGAAGCCCCTGAGAGCTTTTCATTTAAGCCCCGTCTTCAACATACAGATGTAGGATCTTAATTTGAGCCATTTTGCTACAGCAGGAAAATTACCCTGCAGCAACAGGAAATGTGAATTATTAGGTGGATTATAATTAATGGACATTTTTGTAGGGGCTGATACATTTTTCATTAGGGCACATTAAGTCTGAAATGTTAAAGTGGAAATTACAATCTTTAGAAGCGTTTTTAAAACTCAAATACACTACAAGTATGCATTTCCTGCTGTGCAGGAAAATTCTCAGCAACAAAATAGTGATACACTTAAGATCCTACATCTGCTAACACACAGCTTTTCTCAGGCCCTTCCAATCAGTTGCTTATAGCATTGTACATACTTTAGCCTACAGCTCAAATGTGCTATTTCGTGGGGAAATGGCAAAGGGAATCAGAATGACATTCAGCCCTGAATGCCTCAGCATGACTCACCTTAAGAACAGCACAGCTGTCACATCAGCACTAAATGATTCTGAGGGTCACATACTAGTGAGTGGCACCAGCATCCCCTACAGCTGACAACAGGGGTTCTGCTGATGCTTGTAGCTGATGGTGCTGATGCTAGTCTACCTCAATTCAAGAGACTCAGACCAACACTAGGTTTCATAGAAAAATAATACGAACAAAACTCTAGTATTGTCTCTGAAGTAGGTTTCATTATAGACATAGCCTGTTATAGTAGTTGTCTTGGTTGTTCAAACTGAACAGCTCCTCTGGGCATTGATTTCAATAGCCTGCCTACTTGAATACTGGCCATCTTCAGGGAGTCTTTCACACCTGCTATTTTAAGTATGGCAGGAAGTGCCTGTAGTGTTAACAAGCAGGATATCATTTTAACTTTCAAAGTTAGTTACATAAACCTAGGATTGACTAGCATCCAACAACCTCCCAGGGTTGGCTTATTTATTTCACTGGGCCTTGTGTCTCATAGTGTCTGTGCTGCTGGCTTTTGAAGGATGAGGGCTTGTTGATGTCACCAGCGAAGCTCTACAGAAGTCATCAAACAGGCCATTTTCAGAGCATGTTCAAGCCTTGGCAAGCGGCCGTAGTAACAGATTAAAAGATGACTACATCAAAGTTGTAGCAACACATTGTTTAGATGGCAATGCTGTTTGCCGTCGGTTCCAGCTAGGTCTTCTTCCTGGAAATTAAGTTTGAGGCTGAGTGGTAGACTACACTGTAATGTTGTTGGTTTGAAAACTCTCTGTAGTCACCCCTAGTTGGCCTCAGTGAGAGACAGAGACTCACTGTCTGCCACAAAAGTCAGTGTCCCCTTTTTGTTGTTGTGGAGCTGGAGCATATTCCCCTGGTGGAATAATGAGCATGAGGCCGTCAGACAGACTGCAAAGCTGGATTTGCTCTGTGAAGTGAGTGCCAGGAACGCACATCCATCCTCGTTAGAGTGGCCCGCAGCCCCTGAGAACAAAAAGTTCCCATCTCCCAGCACTTTGAAAGTCATTGTGTTTGTGTCAGTCCCCCATCAAGTGTGTAATTGAGTGCTTACTGGATCTTTTAATTAACTCCCAATTTGGATAGCCAACCGCCAGTGACTAGTCCAACTATGGCATAGCATGGTTCAGCTTCACTTTCAACCCAGTTTCCCTTTTAAACTCATGTTTCTATGTTCTATGTTTACTAAAATGTGTCTTGAAGTGCGTGAAATTAACAGTGAACCGACTTAAAGGTCTTTAAGGTTCCTTCTTTGAAATACATCAGTAGCCACTTGCTGCCTTGCCTCGCTCCTCGCTCTGGATATATGAGAGAGCGGTGTGGACGTAAATTTCATATTGGACATTCAATGGAAATTAAAATGAAGTTTTGGTTATTTTGATCCAAGTATTGAAAGTAGATAAAAAGCATTGGTCTAAAAAGCGTATATAAAGGGCTTACATTTTCTATAATATTAAACCAAGTCCGGCCTTTGATCTTTTAATCCTGTGCTCATAAGGTTGTGAGATAAGCAGGCATTACTAACTTCTCTTTCTTATCCAATCTAATAGTCAAGGAAGAGCAGAACCTACATAATGAGCTCCTTTACCCTCTTTTGAAGACAAATTGGAATGAAAGTCCATGTTTAATGGATCTTCCTTTCAACAGAACTCTGTTTAAAGTGGACACCGAGATAGGAAGTGACATTAGGAGTTCCCCAAACCCCAAACAGAGTGGAGAGTACTGGAGTCTTTCCTCTCAGCGCCAGATCTTTATCTCATCCTGGCTGTCTGCCCTTCTTTCTCATGTCGTCATGGTATCATCTTGATATTATATCTTTATTTAGCCCTACACTGTCACCCAGAATGACTTGCAGAGTTTAGGTAAATATAAGAGAGGACAGTCGTCCTACCCATCATATAGAGTCCCGGACCAGCCCAGTGCTTATTGTCTCTCTGTGTCTGTCGGCCTTGTCATCATCATCATCTTCAGATCTGCCAATGCCAGCTGTGTACACCTCTCCCTACTGACTCTATTTGGGATGACCTGTCCGAATGCCTGCCTGTTCGTCTGTGTGTGTGCGTGTGTGTGCCTGTCCTGCCATCCCGTCCTGCCAAGTATATCCATTTACTTACAGACAGATTAGAGCTGTCTGTCCCTCACCTGATGGTTATATTTTGGCAATGGGCTCTGTCTGGCTGTCTCTCACAGACTGCGTTGGACCTTTAATTGGACTTCTCTCTCTCTCTCGCTCTCTCGCTCGCTCTCTCTCTCTCTCGCTCTCTCGCTCTCTCGCTCTCTCTCTCGCTCTCTCTCTCGCTCTCTCTCTCGCTCTCTCTCTCTCTCGCTCGCTCTCTCTCTCGCTCTCTCTCGCTCTCTCTCTCTCGCTCCCTCTCTCGCTCGCTCTCACCAGCAGAATAGTTATTTACATCGCTAATGCTTTCATCTGATATTCCCTTTGTGCTATTGTTGTGCAACTGCAAGGGGTTCTCGGTTCAGATCTAAAAGACATCACTTGCAGTACAAAGGAAAAAAAAACGTTTTGATTTTATTAATATGTTATTTTTCTCTTATCTTGCATTCTCTGTAGACAAATTATGCCACTGAAATTATTAGGGGTCTGTTTGGCGGGGTAAGACAAGGCCAGCTTGTACTGTATAGACTAGAGAATAACGTCCAGGGCTGGAGCACACCACAGGGACATAATTCAGATATTACATTTGTATTTTATACTTTTGAGGGCCCCTCGATCGTGTGGCTGCATTCATCTGTTCTTTTGATGCCGGCTAAAGGAGAAAGCAGCCATTGTCCCCAATAGCCTGCAGGAATGTTGCAGGCTATGCAGAGTGAGTCAATGGGGAGCGAGAGAGTCAGGGGCTGGTTAAATGTCACCCTCACATGGCTGCCTACTCGGAACGCTCCGCTCACACATGTGTCTGGGCCTGAGCTCTGGCCCTCTCTTTCCCCCACTACTCTCTCTGTCTCCTTGTCCCCTCATCCATCTCCGTGTCTCTTTATCCCTCTGTCTCCAGTGTCTCCGCGGTCTGCTCTGTCTCAGATGTACATGCCATCTGGTCTGGCTCCACATCTGTGGATATCCTGTCTACAAAGCCCAGACAGAGACAGCAGCGCTCTTTGTGCAGTGACTCGGCTGTGCTCTCTGTGCTCTGGGGCACCTGCTATGGCTTAAATCAGTTTACTGATGCAAAAGAGGGCTAGACCATTTATAGTGTCCCCCAACACATCGTAAAGCATTTGTTGGGAATATCCTTTATAGCCACAGGTTTAGTCTTTGGGACACTCTGGGAATACATGTATGCGGGCGGCAGTACAAAGGGGGAATGTTTTGCCATGCAGACCTGTCTGTCTGTGGATGAGGCTACAGTGCACATTTGCACAATCATCAATGTCAACCCTTTGCTATCGAGATAATCATAGTAAGAACATTGGACACGACAAAATAGCTTGAAAGAAGGAAACATTCCTGAGCACCTATCTACATGATAAATGATTGTATCAATATAGCAAAAGGACCTAAATCTGCTTTATTTTATCTTTTGTCCTTTGTTCACTTTTTTGGTTGAGGGGGTTTTGTTTTTTGTCTCTGGCTTCAAACAATGACATCAATGCGTAGAAGACTAATTGTTGTTCGTTCCGTTTAGCCTTGGCAGCGCTCTGTTCTCCAGATGTGTTCAATATGTGAAAAGACAGAGAGAACAGCAATGTGCATACGAGGAATGAGGGGCCATGTGTCATTAACAGTTCCCATAGGGATGAGTGCTTCTAGACATTTGATTCATTATACAAAGTTACAATACCTAGAATGGACTTGTTGTATAACTCCTTGAAAAGGGAAGTCTAGCCTCCTTGTGTAAATATATAATTATAAAGCACATGAGTATATGTATTGGCACAACGTTTTCTGCTTTTATATTACAATGCAGTTACACCGCATCACAGTGCTTGAGGCGTCTTTACAGACCCTGGTTTGATTCCAGGCTGTATAACTACCCGGCCGTGATTTGGAGTCTCATAGGGTGGCACACAATTGGCCCAGCGTCGTCCAGGTTAGGGTTTGGCTGGGGTAGGCCATCACTGTAAATACAAATGTGTTCTTAACTGACTTGCCTAGTTAAATAAAGGCTAAATAAATTTACAGACATACAGTGCCTTGCGAAAGTATTTGGCCCCCTTGAACTTTGCGACCTTTTGCCACATTTCAGGCTTCAAACATAAAGATATAAAACTGTATTTTTTTGTGAAGAATCAACAACAAGTGGGACACAATCATGAAGTGGAACGACATTTATTGGATATTTCAAACTTTTTTAAAGTTCAGTGAGGATCTCTGAATGATCCAATGTTGACCTAAACGACTAATGATGATAAATACAATCCACCTGTGTGTAATCAAGTCTCCGTATAAATGCACCTGCACTGTGATAGTCTCAGAGGTCCGTTAAAAGCGCAGAGAGCATCATGAAGAACAAGGAACACACCAGGCAGGTCCGAGATACTGTTGTGAAGAAGTTTAAAGCCGGATTTGGATACAAAAAGATTTCCCAAGCTTTAAACATCCCAAGGAGCACTGTGCAAGCGATAATATTGAAATGGAAGGAGTATCAGACCACTGCAAATCTACCAAGACCTGGCCGTCCCTCTAAACTTTCAGCTCATACAAGGAGAAGACTGATCAGAGATGCAGCCAAGAGGCCCATGATCACTCTGGATGAACTGCAGAGATCTACAGCTGAGGTGGGAGACTCTGTCCATAGGACAACAATCAGTCGTATATTGCACAAATCTGGCCTTTATGGAAGAGTGGCAAGAAGAAAGCCATTTCTTAAGGATATCCATAAAAAGTGTCATTTAAAGTTTGCCACAAGCCACCTGGGAGACACACCAAACATGTGGAAGAAGGTGCTCTGGTCAGATGAAACCAAAATTGAACTTTTTGGCAACAATGCAAAACTATATGTTTGGCGTAAAAGCAACACAGCTCATCACCCTGAACACATCATCCCCACTGTCAAACATGGTGGTGGCAGCATCATGGTTTGGGCCTGCTTTTCTTCAGCAGGGACAGGGAAGATGGTTAAAATTGATGGGAAGATGGATGGAGCCAAATACAGGACCATTCTGGAAGAAAACCTGATGGAGTCTGCAAAAGACCTGAGACTGGGACGGAGATTTGTCTTCCAACAAGACAATGATCCAAAACATAAAGCAAAATCTACAATGGAATGGTTCAAAAATAAACATATCCAGGTGTTAGAATGGCCAAGTCAAAGTCCATACCTGAATCCAATCGAGAATCTGTGGAAAGAACTGAAAACTGCTGTTCACAAATGCTCTCCATCCAACCTCACTGAGCTCGAGCTGTTTTGCAAGGAGGAATGGGGAAAAATTTCAGTCTCTCGATGTGCAAAACTGATAGAGACATACCCCAAGCGACTTACAGCTGTAATCGCAGCAAAAGGTGGCGCTACAAAGTATTAACTTAAGGGGGCTGAATAATTTTGCACGCCCAATTTTTCAGTTTTTGATTTGTGAAAAAAGTTTGAAACATCCAATAAATGTCATTCCACTTCATGATTGTGTCCCACTTGTTGTTGATTCTTCACAAAAAAATACAGTTTTATATCTTTATGTTTGAAGCCTGAAATGTGGCAAAAGGTCGCAAAGTTCAAGGGGGCCGAAAACTTTCACAAGGCACTGTACTTTAGGGCAGTGGTAATCAAAGTCAGGGTCGTGACACTAGCGCAAGGGAACTGCAGTGGGAGGGAGGGATTATTGTATGGAACAATATACAGAAGTTTTTGAGAAAGATAGTTTGAAAGATAGAATTTTATTGAGTAAATGTATTTATTGGTTAATTTTTTTATTTTGATGAGACGAATGTAATTCGATTTAGGGTGGGGTTAGATCACAAAACATCCATGGGAAAACAATGGGGTCCCCAGAAATTCTGTCCGAAAAAATATGGTCCCGGCTGAAAAAGTTTGAATAACACTGCTAAACAAAATCACATTGAGTGAAGAGCAAATTAGGCTAATCCACTTGTTAAGCTATTTATTTTTACTTTTTTATTGAACCCTAATTTAACCAACTACGTAACATGCTGGCAATATGTTCTGGTCAGTGCTTTTAAATGAGCCAACTAGACTAGATGATCATGAGAAGCACTCACCTCAATTTAGCTAACATTTCCACAGTGTAATTGCAGCCTAACCAGTGACGTGTATTCATGGCTGCCAACCGAAGCCAGACTTCCCCTAAACATTTACCAATAATAAATGAAACAAACATAAATGCATTGGTCTTTTGTCTTTCTGTGTTCATAATTGTCCTTCATTTCACAAGAGGGTGAATGTATCTCACCAGAGAAAGCATCTGAGCGAGAGAAACAGCACCCCTCTGTCTCTGTATGCGTAGTCCATCTATCTGATGCTGTCTGGTCAAAAAGACAATGATATTGTTGCTGCACGTAGCGTTGAATGCAATGGAAGTCAGTGAGCATTTGGCCTACCTTGATAAAAAATTATGCAATAATAGCCAATCAGCGTTGAGCTAAACTGAGTGAGCTCAACTGTGAATGGTCCTGGTGCACCAAAAAAAGTGTAAAGGGAAGCCAGTTTGGATTTGGCTTCAGACCAATCACATCAAATCAAGCCAAATGTCATTGACTGAAGAAAATTTGAATTGTTGCATCGCGTTGTGTAGTTTTCCTCTGTTGGCTAGCTAGCTAACTAAAATGGTTCCTTTCCTAAATTAGCCATGGACGGAGATATGGATTCAGACATATGGTTTTACTTAATTATCCAGAGAGGAGGTGAGGGCCCTCGGAGTTTGTTTTCACGAAAATAACCTCACACTCAATGTCAACAAAACAAAGGAGATGATTGTGGACTTCAGGAAACCGCAGAGGGAGCACCCCCCTATCCACATCGACGGGACAGTTATGTACATATTCTTTATCCCTTTACACTTGTGTGTATAAGGTAGTGTGTATAAGGTAGTAGTTGTGGAATTGTTAGGTTAGATTACTCGTTGGCTATTACTGCATTGTCGGAACTAGAAGCACAAGCATTTCGCTACACTCGCATTAACATCTGCTAACCATGTGTATGTGACAAATAAAATTTGATTTGATTACAACAGTGATTCTGATCCAACCATGAATTCATACATTGTGCCTCAGGCCTGAGAGGATGGATGTTCAATATGTAGCTAGATGAAGTAGGCTAATGTTAACTAGCTGGCTAATCGTTGCCCATGAAAGGAATTTAGGCTAGTGAGAAAGCATTTTAGGCAGGTTGTGTAGGACAAAATAAACGAAAAGCGTTTACTGTATGTGACAGTCAGACTGTTTCGGCAACATAAAGGAGAGGATGGCATTGGCGTTTCTCTTGTAGTAGGTTGAGTCAACATGTTTTTCTACGCACGCACGCGCACACACACAGACAGACAGACAGACAGACAGACAGACAGACAGACAGACAGACAGACAGACAGACAGACAGACAGACAGACAGACAGACAGACAGACAGAAATCAGTACCATGGTACAGTGACAGCATGGTATTTATCTTATATTGATTGAACTAAATTGTTTTGGAATCTTTTATTTGTTACTGTGTAAGACTATGCATAGGTGATTTGATGATGTTGAAATTGAAATGGTGCTGGAATATTAGATCCAGCTCCTGTTTTCTTTGTGATTTGCTGTAACTCTTCTGTATTCTAAAGCAATAGTAGTTTAGTAGTAAAAAATAATGCAAACATTAACTTGACTGACCATGCTGTATGTTATATAACTGTTTGTTGCATGCAATATGCTTTGTGGACTCCACTGGGCAGATGTTGCGCTCTGGTTTTGTGATGAAACAAAGTTGTGTTTGAATTTATTCTGCCACTGTGCTTCTTATTGGCTCAACCTTAGGCCTATGTATCACAGTGTCAAGGCATATGAGGCAAACTACGCAACTATCACATAGGTTGTAATATTGCTTTTTTTCTGACTTGGCTTCCCCAGTGATTTTAACTAGGCTCCGCTACTTAGCCCAACCAATATCCAAACAAATATTCACAGGAAAAAAAATCAGATATTGATTGATTTATCCAGAGCCCACTGTTGTCTCAAAGCAGCACGAAACAGTTGACCACACACGGGTAGGTTATTGCTTTAAATGGGGAAGGGATTGGAAGGGAAATACTTAGTCAGTTGCATTGAATGAATCAGAGAGGTGCGGGTGGCTGCCTTAATCAACATCCATGTCATCAGCGCCGGGGGGCAGTTGTTGTTGGGGGTTAACTGCCTTGCTCAAGGGCAGAACAGCAGATTCTTCCACCTTGCCGGCTCGGGGATTCGAACCATTGATATTTCGGTTACTAGCCCAACGCTCTTAATCGATAGGTTACCTGCCACACATGTAGGCCAATTATTACAATTGGATGACTTTGGGAGTTTCAGTAAGCAACAATTTGATGACTTCAATTGCATTAGCCTACTTTATTCCAATATTTTCATCATTCAGTGATATTTATTCCCACAGTAATTCTTTATGGCTCCATCCAGTTGTGGTTAAGAAAACAGTGCCTGTGGTGGGCTATGCGAAGAGATGGGTGAAGTGGCATGTCTCGCAAAGTTTAGAACTGCCAGGTGGATAGTAGTAACAGGAGCTGCCTAGCAACTGTCAAGAGTTTAAGAGCGTAGTGCGTGCCAATGCCAGCATTACGGCAACATTACATACTAAGCCGTAGGCAGAACTTTAGTGCAATCTTGACTAGGCTGTTTGGCGGAAATAAAGGTAGAGGCTTTGTCGCCGAAAATATATTTTCATATATAAAGAAAGGCCGGCAAAAGTTTGGTGGGAAGCTAAATTTGGCGAAAAAAACGTCTTGGTTTGAAAGGTGTAGCCTAATAGTTTGAGGTTTTCCGTTATTAGACAAATCAAATCAAATTGTATTCGTCACATGCGCTGACTACAACAGGTGTAGACCTGACAGTGAAATGCTTACTTACGAGCCCCTAACCAACAGTGCAGTTTCAAAAAATACAGATAAGCATAAGCGATAAAAGTAACAAGTAATTAAAGAGCAGCAGTAAAAAATGTCAATATATACAAGGGGCGGGGGCACCAGCTAACCGTGTGCGGGGGCACCAGTTAGTTTGAGGTAGTATGTACATGTAGGTAGAGTTATTAAAGTGACTATAACTAGATGACAACAGAGAGTGGCAGTGGTGTGGAGAGGGGTGGAGGCAATGCAAATCGTCTGGGTAGCCATTTGACTAGATGTTCAGGAGTCTTATAGCTTGGGGGTAGAAACTGACCATTTTTAGGGCCTTCCTCTGACACTGCCAGGTATAGAGGTCCTGGATGGCAGGAAGCTTGGCCCCAGTGATGTACTGGGCCATTCGCACATACCTCTGTAGTGCCTTGTACTCTCGATGGTGCAGCTGTAGAACCTTTTGAGGATCTGAGGACCCATGACAAATATTTTCAGTCTCCTGAGGGGGAATAGGTTTTGTCGTGCCTGCTTCACGACTCTCTTGGTGTGCTTGGACCATGTTAGTTTGTTGGTGATGAGGACATCAAGGAATTTGAAGCTCTCATCCTGCTCCACTACAGCCCCGTCGATGACAATGGGGGCACGCTTGGTCCTCTTTTTCCTATAGTCCACAATCATCTCCTTTTTCTTGATCACGTTGAGGGAGAGGTTGTTGTCCTGGCAGCACACGGCCAGGTCTTTGACCTCCTCCTTATAGGCTGTCTCGTTGTTGTGTCATCTGCTAATTTAATGATGATGTGGGAGTCGTGCCTGGCTGTGCAGTCATGACAGTTCCAGTTCTGACATGGCGTGGAGCAGGACAGGCAGCAGGAGACCATGGAGGGGGTGAGTAATTCTTGTAACCCATTACACATCTCCTAAAAGCATGTAGTGGGCAGAACAACAGCTAGGCCAAGCACAGAGGGAGAGAGAGCGGTTGAACCACCCATCAACCAGCCAAGCAAGCACTTTAAAACTGCAGGGTAGTCAGTCACCCTGAACAGACAACAATGAGTCATAGCGGCCCTGTCTCTCCTGTAAAAACAACAGACAAGAGCAGGGCTGCTGGAGCGTGTCTGGCTGGGTGGGTGGGTAGGTTGAGGAGAGCTCATCTCATCTGCCCTCAGTCAACTCCCAGTAGGATGGTCCCTGGAGGTCTCTGGTTTGATTGATTTGATGTACTTTATTTGGGAGGGTGGGACATGGACCAAACAAATGGTTAAATAATTTGCTTAATATATTTCTGCTCTTTCTACTGTACCTATTCATGTTGTGGCAGTGCGCCTTAGCACTCCATGTATGCACCATGTGACAGAGCTGGCCAATGTCCTGTGCAAATAGGCAGATAAAAACACAAGTTATCACAAATACTGTAGATTTTAACACACTACCACCACCGTCATTGTATACGATAAATCCATTGTTCTTAATTTCATAACCTTGGCCCATCCTTCTCTACCATCCTCTCTCCCATACACTCTTAACAAAGATGGTGGTATCTAGAACCTTAATGGGTTCTTTGGCTGTCCCCATAGGAGAACCTTTTGAAGAACCCTTTTGGTTCCAGGTAAAAACCTTTTGGTTTCCATGTAAAACCCCTCCATGGAACCCAAAATGGTTCTACCTGGGACCAAAAAGGGTTCACCTATGGGGACAGCTGAATAACCCTTTAAGAACCCTTTTTATAAGAGTGTAAAACAGAACAATGTGGTGCTTGGGCAATGGGCAATGGACTGGGAAAACTTCCTCCCCATGCAGTTCCTCAGTAAAGTGATTCAGTAATCAATAATCAGCTCCCCCATGCATTTTCTCAGCGATCACCTTAAGTCCCAGCTCTTACATACTGCACCCAGAGTTCCAGACAAAAGACCACATCTATCCTCTGGGATCAAATATACAGTAGGGTCCGGAATTATTAGAACCCTTGTAAAGATTAGCAAAAAATATTGTATAAAATAAATAATAAACATACTGAGCTATATTATATGCAATTTTTTTATTTTATACTAATACAATTGCTCAGAGAAAGAGATTTTGTTTAAGAAGTAATAAATATTGGATCCCCTGTTTTCAATACTCCAGAACCCTCCCTTTGCCAGGATAACCATAATGATCCTTTTTATAAAATGTTTCATGAGATTGGAGAACAAATAAAATACAATTTTATTTGACACATGCTTCTTAAACAACAGGTGTAGACGAACAGTGAAATGCTTAGTTACAGGCCATTCTAACAATGTAGAGAAATAATCATAAAATAATAACACTAGGAATAATTACACAATGAGTAACAATAACTTGGCTATATACATGGAGTACCAGTACCGAGTCAGGATGTGCAGGGTTACGAGGTCATTGAGGTAGATATGTAGATACGATGCTTTCAGAAAGTATTCAGACCGCTTGACTTTTTCCACATTTTGTTAGGTTACAGCCTTATTTTAAAATGGATTAAATTAGTGTTTTTCCTCATCAATTTACACACAATACCCCATAATGACAAAGAAGACATACCTTATTTACATAAATATTCAGACCCTTTGCTATGAGACTCGAAATCGAGCTCAGGTGCATCCTGTTTCCAATGATCATCCTTGAGATGTTTCTACAACTCGATTGGAGTCCACCTGCAGTAAATTCTATTGATTGGACATTATTTGGAAAGGCACACACCTGTCTATATAAGGTCCCACAGTTGACAGAGCAAAAACCAAGCCACGAGGTCGAAGGAATTGTCCGTAGAGCTCCGAGACAGGATTGAGTAGAGGCACAGATCTGGGGAAGGGTACCAAACATTTTCTGTAGCATTGAAGTTCCCTAAGAACACAGTAGCCTCCATCATTCTTAAATGGAAGAAGTTAGGAACCACCAAGACTCTTCCAAGAGCTGGCCGCCCGGCCAAACTGAGCAATCGGGGGAGAAGGGCCTTGGTCAGGGAGGTGACAAAGAACCCGATGGTCCCTCTGACAGAGCTCTAGAGTTTCTCTGTGGAGATGGGAGAACCTTCCAGAAGGACAACCATCTCTGCAGCACTCTACCAATCAGGCCTTCATGGTAGAGTGGCCAGATGGAAGCCACTCCTCAATAAAAGGCACATGACAGCCTGCTTGGAGTTTGCCAAAAGGCACCTAAAGACTCTCAAACCATGAGAAACAAGATTCCCTGGTCTGATGAAACCAAGATGAAACTCTTTGGCCCGAATGCCAAGCGTCACGTCTGGAGGAAACCTGGCACTATCCCTACGGCGAAGCATGACGGTAGCAGTAAAGGGGGGAATAAGTGGGGGGGTTACATCTACCCTCTGTCTTTCTACATGTCTTTGTTTTGTATGTCGTGTTTTGTATTATTTGTTTTGCACCCTGAACTCTGGGTCCTTGGTGTTCCTGTATGCTCTTTTATGTTTAGATAAGAATGGTATACCTGTCTTGTATACCTATACATCATTCTTGTGTGTGTTCAATAAAAAATATTTGAAACAAAAGACACCTGTCCACAGAAGCAATCAATGAATCAGATTCCAAACTCTCCACCATGGCCAAGACCAAGAGCTCTCCAAGGATGTCAGGGACAAGATTGTAGACCGACACAAGGTTGGAATGGGCTACAAGACCATCGCAAAGCAGCTTGGTGAGAAGGTGACAACAGTTGGTGCGATTATTCGCAAATGGAAGAAACACAAAAGAACTATCAATCTCCCTCGGCCTGGGGCTCCATGCAAGATCTCACCTCATGGAGTTGCAATGATCATGAGAACGGTGAGGAATCAGCCCAGAACTACACGGGAGGATCTTGTCAATGAACTCAAGGCAGCTGGGACCATAGTCACTTAGAAAACAATTGGTAACACACTATGCCGTGAAGGACTGAAATCCTGCAGCGCCCACAAGGTCCCCCTGCTCAAGAAAGCACAGATACATGTCCGTCTGAAGTTTTCCAATGAACATCTGAATGATTCAGAGGACAACTGGGTGAAAGTGTTGTGATCAGATGAGACCAAAATGGAGCTCTTTGGCATCAACTCAACTCTGTGTGTTTGGAGGAGGAGGAGGAATGCTGTCTATGACCCCAACAACACCATCCCCACCGTCAAACATGGAGGTGGAAACATTTTGCTTTGGGGGTGTTTTTCTGCTAAGGGGACAGAACAACTTCACCACATTAAAGGGATGATGGACGGGGCCATGTACCGTCAAATCTTCGGTGAGAAGATGGGTATTCCAGTATGACAATGACCCAAAACACACGGCCAAGGCAACAAAGGAGTGGCTCAAGAAGCACATTAAGGTCCTGGAGTGGCTTAGCCAGTCTCCAGACCTTAATCCCATAGAAAATCTGTGGAAGGAGCTGAAGGTTCGAGTTGCCAAACGTCAGCCTCGAAACCTTAATGACTTGGAGAAGATCTGCAAAGAGGAGTGGGACAAAATCCCTCCTGAGATGTGTGCAAACCTGGTGGCCAACTATAAGAAACATCTGACCTCTGTGATTGCCAACAAGGGTTTTGCCACCAAGTACTAAGTCATGTTTTGCTGAGGGGTCAAATACTTATTTCCCTCATTAAAATGCATATCAATTTATAACATTTTTGACATGTGTTTTTCTGGATTTTTTGTTGTTATTCTGTCTGTCACTGTTCAAATAAACCTACCATTAAAATTATAGACTGATCATTTCTTTGTCAGTGGGCAAACGTACAAAATCAGCAGGGGATCAAATACTTTTTTCCCTCACTGTAGGTTGAAGAGAAGAAAAAAACGATTTATTCCATTTTAGAATAAGGCTGTAACGTAAAAAAATGTGGAAAAAGTCAAGGGGTCTGAATCCTTTCCGAATGCACTGTATAGGAGGGGATCTTAGACCAATCCTCCATACAGACTCTTTTCAGATCCTTGATATCCTTCGTCTGCACGTATGGACTGCCCTCTTCAATTCAAACAATAGATTTTCAATAGGGTTAAAGTCCGGAGAGTTGAACCCTATGGCCATTGCAAACATTTGATTATGTTTTGCACATAGGAAGATAAAAACACAAATACTGTAGATCTTAACACACTACCACCACCATCATTAGATACAATAAACACATTCTTCCTAACTTCCTAACTTTCTTCTCTCTGCCATAGAAAACAAAACCATGTGGTGCACACGGTTAGTTAGGTTACTTTGTAAATGTAGTCTGTTACAGTTACTAGTTACCTGTCAAAATTGTAATCAGTAACATAACTTTTGTATTACCCAAACTCAGTAACGTAATCTGATCAAATTCAGCTCCTTTTAGATTACTTACCCCTGAAGAGGCATTAGAAGAAGTCAAAAATGTATGTTACCAATTTAACGACTATTATCTATTGTAGGATAAATCAATGTTAAAGTTTACATAGCTGGCCGTACATGGATGTTAAATTTTACTTTATGTGTTGGTTATGGGGTGACAGCGTAGCCTAGTGGTTAGAGCGTTGGAAGGTTGCGAGTTCAAACCCCCGAGCTGACAAGGTACAAATCTGTCATTCTACCCCTGAACAGGCAGTTAACCCACTGTTCCCAGGCTGTCATTGAAAATAAGAATGTGTTCTTAACTGACTTGCCTGGTTAAATAAAGGTACAAATTAAAATGTAGGCTTCTTCTAACCCATTGCTTTCTACTACATATAATAATATGATTAAATTATATCTTTATATTAATATATACAATTTATAAGTCCAAAATGTAGCAACTACAGATTGCCCCTTTAAGTCTATCAAAATAGCGCAAGTTTGAGCTTGTGTACATTAGGCCTATGGATTTTTTATCAGCATGAATTAGATTGAGCAATGAAAGCCCCACTTTTATTCCATAGGCTGGGATCTGCACTATGCAGCTGTTGCAAGAGCACATTTTTCACTGGCTGTCCACTGGTTTCAAAAACAATGATTGATATGCAGCTTAAACTTCTTGAATTCAACTGTTATTGGGTTCAAATACACATATAGATTTGTAAACAGCCATCCACAACAACCACAATCCATAAAGCACAAATAGCTAAATGAGAGAGCAGCAGTGTGATTCACATCAATGCACCATGTAGATATCAATAACAAGTGATGTCCGTATCTCCGTAGACTACACAACTGCTGTCATCTTACCTCTAAGCGTTTATTCAAGTTGGATAATCTTTGGATGCCAACAACAGTCGCACCATTGGAAGGCATAGCTTGGACTGTAGCCTAAAAAACCCTATTCCTGCTCTTTTCCCGTGATCTGTCCATCATAGTGGTCTCTGACCTGTGGTCAGACTCGCTCAGCTGGAACAAACTTAAACTTCTGCCTTTTTTCAATGCTGATTTGAATGTCATGGAGAAATCAGAGAAGTGTCAAATATGTTTTACGCAAACATCCTTTCTGAATTCAAAAGTAATCCTAATTTCACCTTGGTTTAACCAGGTGGGCCAGTTGAGAACAAGTTCTCATTTACAACTGTGACCTGGCCAAGATAAAGCAAAGTGGTGCGACACAAACAGCACACAGAGTTACACATAAACAAACTTACTAGTAATCATCTAGTTTTTCAAAAGTATCTGTAATCTGATTACAATATTTTTTTCGAGTACCGTAACAATTTACAGTTAGTTTTTAAAATAATCCCTTACATGTAATGAGTTACTCCCCAGCCCTGGTGGTGCATGCAGGACTGTGACAACTTCCTCCCCATAGAGTTCAGCCACTGTTCCTGAGTAAAGTGCTTCAGTAATCAACTCCCCCCATGAATTTCTGCCACATTGGTAGCCTGTCAGAATGCTTCCAGATGTCCCTTTTCTCAGCCATCACCTTGATTAAGTCCCAGCTCTGTTTCAGCTCTCTTAGCACAAGCGTGTGGCTCTAAACTGCCGGGTGCTGCCGGGTTCTGGGTGCGCTGTAATAGGACATGCAACGCTGCAGTCTCTACTGACTGAGTTGAGCCCAGGGGTGGTGGAGGTGAATAGGAAGGCCATCAACACTGTACCTCTTCTGCCAACATGTTCCAGGAAGGAACTCCAAGCTCGCACAGTGATAGAGCCAACTTCAAATGGGATTGTGTAACACCATATTTCACAGATTAAATAGGGGAGAGAGAGGTCAGATGCAGCAATCTGCAGCATCATTTTATATTATAGTAAAAGGATGGCACAGTGTCTGCTTGAAGAGGTACTGTATGTCCATGGATTGGGTGACACCCAGTGCAGAGAGTGAGCCCAGGAGAGGAGGCAGTTCCCAACTGCCATTAACTGCTGTTCCCATGCAGTGTTGGATCCTGAGTAAGGATAGACAGCAGTGCTGTCGAGGAGTAACTTCCTCATGTTAAAACACCACAGGACACTCCCAACCCCTTCCGTGACTTTCAAGAGTCACGCCAACGTTTCAACACAACCTTTCTGGGGATGAAAAGGGGTGACAGATGACTGTACAGAACAACACACTGTAGCCTAACTTCCTCATTCCTTCAACACTGACACTATAATTCTCCTATAATTCTTGGTTCCTCCCAGATTTGGTGCCTGTTTTGTTTTGGGAACAGAAGGCATCTGGGGATTGATCCAGTTTATAGATAACAACATCACGACTTTGAACTCTGAACAGATCTATTGTGAAACCGGTCTCGGTCTCCTTAGGGACGGAGTTTGTAATTCCACACAACTACAAAGCCAACCTGGCGAAAGACGTCTCTAAGTGATTGCCTGGTTAATTAGCTCTGTGAAAAAGTGTATGTTGTGTTGGAGAGTGCCGGCCCGGAAGCTCAAAGGCCACGTTGCTGTAATCTTACCCCCTGCCTTCTCAGCAGACGGCCTGAGTCAGGGTGTGCTCTGATCACAGGGAAGCTGTGTACTCTCTGATAATGGAGTTTGAGACATTCTGCAGAATCACAGCACAGGCCTTTCACATGTGTTTTTATGTCATTATTATACTCTTGAATCGGCTGATTGTCAAAGGTAGTTTGAAGATGAAACACTGTCAATTAAAGTGATCTGCATTTGAAGTACGGCTGAAATAAACCGCAACAATCACAATTACAGGCTTTTCTGATGTGTAGACATGAACACAAGCATGTGATTAAAATGTTGTTTCCTGTTATTGTTTATTTGGAAATGTCTAAGAAGTTATTTCACACAAGTATAAAAGAGACCCTCTCATCACCATGGAAACACACATCAGAAAGACTGTACAATAGAAGCTCATGGTTTCATTTTTTTGTGGAAAAGTTATTTGACAGATTAATTTCAAACAGATACTGTGTCAAACTGATCTAAAGCTTTGGAATTTTAGAAATGTGAGATTTCTCCCAGAGCCAGTCTTTGCAAAATGTTCTCTCAAACGCAGGCTACAGTCCCTCTTTACAAAATGTCCCTCTGTACACATGCACTACCTTTTCTTGCAGATCATTAATATGGCTCTCACATTTCACATAACATCAGTTTGTACAGCTGGCTAACTTAATCATTAAAGATCTCTTGGGAACCTTTAGCAATATCCATCATCTGCAGACTGAGTTCTATAATCCAACTGCTCCATATTCTATAATACTGTCTGTAGGCTAATTTACAGGTGACCTCACTTTACCACAAGAATAGAGGAACACTTTCTCTTCTATGCGGCTCCTGAGTTGCTATGACAGTAACCAAAATGAGAATTTGGTGAGGGACACACAAGGGATGCCAGGAGAGGCTCAGTCGGTCCTCTATTGTCTCTCACCAGTTGGTAGAGTGGGATACACAACATAACAATTATTTAGTGTGGGCTCTTCTATTCTCCCTCCAAAAATATATTATCACATTCAGATACACATGGAGGAGAGGATTGTGGTGTTTACAGTTTTTAGGGCGCTTGTTGATCAAGTGTTCCAACAAAGCGAGGCTTCTCTGTCATCATCCCCCTTTCGCCTCGTCTCAAACAGCTCAGCGAACACAATGGAGGTCCCAGCTCTGAGCTCTGAATCACAGCAAGCCAAAGTAATTAACATTGTACAAATTCTCTCGGCTCGCTTCGCTTCTAATGGTGGGGGACTTCAAAAAGCATCTCTGAGGTTTTTCAGAAAACAAACTTTGCCAGGCATTCTTTAGACGTCGCAGCGCCTTAGCCTGGAATCAAAAGGAGCCCTGGCGTCCTCAGCCAGCGGACAATCTCCCCTTTCATCTCCCTGAAGCTGTGAAGGAATGGACTGTGTCCTACTATGGCTGTGAACTTGCACAGCTTAAAACTGGTGAGGGCCACGTTTTTTCAGAGGGTTTCAATGTTTTTTTCTCCAACCTTTTGATCTAAATCTTCTTAAATTTAAATGAAGTCCTTCAGCCTCTTGAAGATTCTGGAGCTTTCAAGTCACTATTCGTCTAGAGACGGACGGAAAATAGATCATTTGATCAAGCACAGTGGAGAACATAAATGTGGACGTTTAATCTCTCTGTCATCAGCATATTCAACTATTAGCCATGACCTCGTCTTTTTAAATGAAGGAAGAAGTCACTTATAAGTTTATCTCCCTGTAACAACTTTGACATTGGAAGTGATAGGGGAAGATAATGTTTGACTAACTTACTCTACTTAACCATACACAACACTTCTGTAACTAATGGACTATTAAGTTAACCAATCACCTACTGAGGAAAATATTAGTCAACACAATTCAGCTAACAACCCAATCACTTAGGGAATGCTTTCTTTCTCCCCACTCATGTACAGTTGAAGTCGGAAGTTTATATACACTTAGGTTGGAGTCATTAAAACTCATTTTTCAACTCCACAAATGAGTTGATTAACAAACTATAGTTTTGGAAAGTCTGTTAGGACATCTACTTCGTGCATGACACAAGTAATATTTCCAACCATTTTTTACAGACAGATTATTTCACTTCTAATTCACTGTATCACAATTCCAGTGGGTCAGAAGTTTACATACACTTTATTGACTGTGCCTTTAAACAGCTTGGGAAATTCCAGAAAAAGTGGTCATGGCTTTAGAAGCTTCTGATAGGCTAATTTACATAATTTGAGTCAATTGGAGGTGTACCTGTGGATGTATTACAAGGCCTACCTTGAAACTCAGTGCCTCTTTACTTGACATCATGGGAAAATCAAAAGAAATCAGCCAAGACCTCAGAAAAACAATTGTAGACCTCCACACGTCTGATTCATCCTTGGGAGCAATTTCCACGCCTGAAGGTACTACGTTCATCTGTACAAACAATAGTACGCAATTATAAACACCATGGGACCACACAGCCGTCATACCTCTCAGGAAGGAGACGAATGTTCTTTGGTGCGAAAAGTACAAATCAATCCCAGAACAACAGCAAAGGACCATGTGAAGATGCTGGAGGGAACAGGTACAAAAGTATCTAAATCCACAGTAAAACGAGTCCTATATCGACATAACCTGAAAGGTCGCTCAGCAAGGAAGAAGCCATTGCTCAAAAACCACCATAAAAAAGCCAGACTACGGTTTGCAACTGCACATGGGGACAAAGATCATACTTTTTGGAGAAATGTCCTCTGGTCTGATTAAATGAAAACAGAACTGTTTGGCCATAATGACCATCGTTATGATTGGAGGAAAAAGGGGGATGCTTGCAAGCCGAAGAACACCATCCCAACCTTGAAGCACGGGGGTGGCAGCATTATGTTGTTGGGGTGCTTTGCTGCAGGAGGGACTGGTGCATTTCACAAAATAGACGGCATCATGAGTATTTAAAATTATGTGGATATATTGAAGCAACATCTCAAGACATCAGTCAGGAAGGTAAAGCTTGGTCACAAATGTGTCTTCCAAATGGACAAAGACCCCAAGCATACTTCCAAAGTTGTGGCAAAATGGCAACAAAGTCAAGGTATTGGAGTGGCCATCACAAAGCCCTGACCTCAATCCTATAGAACATTTGTGTGCGAGCAAGGAGGCCTACAAACCTGACTCAGTTACACCAGCTCTGTCAGGAGGAATGGGCCAAAATTCACCCAAATTATTGTGGGAAGCTTGTGGAAGGCTACCCAAAACGTTTGACCCAAGTTAAAAACAAATGAAAGGCAATGCTACCAAATACTAATTGAGTGAATGTAAACTTCTGGGAGTGTATGTAAACCCACTGGGAATATTATGAAAGAAATAAAAGCTGAAATAAATCATTCTCTCTACTATTATTCTGACATTTCACATTCTTAAAATAAGGTGGTGATCCTAACTGACCTAAGACAGGGAATTTTTACTGGGATTAAATGTCAGGAATTGTGAAAAACTGAGTTTAAATGTATTTGGCTAAGGTGTATGTAAACTTCTGACTTCAACTGTACTTGCCTGTTTGCTATTATCTTGCCGAAATTAGCATGGAGGTGGTATTGTGGTGGCCTAAGTGTTAAAGCCACCAAAGTTCTGAGTACCCTGAATACCACAGGGATTTTTGGCTCTTGAGTACACACCCTGATAGGGTAACTCAATATCATGCCCCATGACATCAGCACTCACAGCTTAATCTGAAGAGTATTGGAATACATGCTAGGACACCAGACCTGGGTTCAAATAATATTTTAAATATTTCAAAAACTTGTAGGTTTTGACCTATACTGCCTGGAGTGAAAGATGTTCAGGGTTTTCTTTCTTGCGACTGTTCTATTGGTTCCATTGAGCCAGGGAAGCTCAGTGAAGCCCAGATAACAACATATTTGAAATACTTTTGAGTTGTATTTGAACCCAGGTCTGTTCAACACTGATGGATGTCTTTCCTCTGCATGTTCACACCAGGATCCAGGAGCACCACAAAGCCTCAGTTTAGGTTTTCAATGGCCCTGTGTGTGAATGTGGAGATATGAGTCTCTGGATTATACCCAACAGCTGGTGTGTGTGTGTGTGTGTGTATGTAGTGTGTTCCTCCAGGCATGAGAGCTGCTACAGTACGCATCTCTGTTGATCACACTCAACTGGACCAAAGCCATGCAGGTAATTCAGGGGTATTCACGCATTCCGCTCTAGTATGTGCTGTTTTAATGATAGGCCTACTGTAAATGTGTTGCATTTAGTAGATATACCCTGTTTTCCAATGGCTGAATGCCCAGATATTCATAATTGAAGTAACTGTGGTGAGAATAAGCATAACATGTTGTCCCCTACATAGGCTACTACTAAACTCAGCAAAAAAGAAACGTCCTCTCACTGTCAACTGCGTTTATTTTCAGCGTGTAAATATTTGAATGAACAGAACAAGATTCAACAACTGAGACATAAACTGAACAAGGTCCACAGACATGTGACTGACTAACAGAAATTGAATAATGTGTCCCTGAACAAGGGGGGGGGGGGGTCAAAATCAAAAGTAACAATCCGTATCTGGTGTGGCCACTAGCTGCATTAAGTACTGCTGTGCATCTCCTCCTCATGGACTGCACCAGATTTGCCGGTTCTTGCTGTGAGATGTTACCCCACTCTTCCACCAAGACACCTGCAAGTTCCCGAACATTTCTGGGGGGAATGGCCCTAGCCCTCACCCTCCGAACCAACAGGTCCCAGACGTGCTCAATGGGATTGAGATCCGGGCTCTTCTCTGGCCATGGCAGAACACTGACATTCCTGTCTTAAAGGAAATCATGCACAGAACAAGCAGTATGGCTGGTGGCATTGTCACGCTGGAGGGTCATGTCAGGATGAGCCTGCAGGGAGGGTACCATATGAGGGAGGAGGATGTCTTCCCTGTAACGCACAGCGTTGAATTTGCCTGAAATGAAAACAATCTCAGTCTGATGATGCTGTGACACACCGCCCCAGACCATGACGGACCCTCCACCTCCAAATCGATCCCGCTCCAGAGTACAGGCCTCGGTGTAACGCTCATTCCTTCGACGATAAACGCAAATCCGACCATCATCCTGGTGAGACAAAACCGTGACTCGTCAGTGAAGAGCACTTTTTGCCAGTCCTGTCTTGTCCAGCGATGGTGGGTTTGTGCCCATAGGCGACGTTGTTGCCGGTGATGTCTGGTGCTCTCAGTCCAGCCTCTCTCAGCCTATTCTGGACAGTCTGAGCACTGATGGAGGGATTGTGCGTTCCTGGTGTAACTTGGGCAGTTGTTGTTGCCATCCTATACCTGTCCCACAGGTGTGATGTTCAGATGCACTGATCCTGTTTAGGTGTTGTTAGACGTGGTCTGCCACTACGAGGACGATCAGCTGTCTGTCCTGTCTCCCTGTAGCGCAGTCTTAGGCGTCTCACAGTATGGATATTGCAATTTATTGCCCTGGCCACATCTGCAGTCCTCATGCCTCCTTGCAGCATGCCTAAGGCATGTTCGCGCCGATGAGCAGGGACCCTGGGCATCTTCTTTTGGTGTTTTTCAGAGTCAGTAGACAGGCCTCTTTAGTGTCCTAAGTTTTCAAAACTGTGACCTTAATTGCCTACCGTCTGTAAGCTGTTAGTGTCTTAACGACCGTTCCACAGGTGCATATTCATTAATTGTTTATGGTTCATTGAACAAGCATGGGAAACAGTATTTAAACCTTTTACAATGAAGATCTGTGAAGTTATTTGGATTTTTATTAATTATCTTTGAGTAAAGAAAAAGGGATGTTTATTTTTTGGCTGAATTTACATTGACAACATGCCACTGGCATAACCAGGTCTGTCCCTCCGTGCTTGGACCACTGACCTCAGCAATCAGGGGTATCCCTCACAGGTCCCTCAGTGGTGCTAAACTGGGCTTTGTGTGGTGCTATGCTCCATCACTGGGCTTGGACAGACCGAACAGGACGATGGGCCGGCTCTCTTTGCTGAGCAGGGATCTCCAGACCAAACCGTTCTTCTTTTCATATGCTAAGCCACTTGGCCCATGGATGAAGGGATGGAGTGGGAGAGGGAGTGAGAGGTAGAGAAAGGGATAGAGCAGACGGGGAATAAAGGGACAGAAAGAGAGGATTTCTGCCCGGTCTCCTCCTGCATTTGTCCTCGGCACCCTTGGTCCTGATTCACCATGAATTCTTTGGCACGCTTTGGTACTGCTTAATTTACATGTATGCCAACAGGCTTTTAATGTATTTAAAACTTGGACGATGTTCAAAGGAAACCATAATTCCTCAGAAATGGGCCGTTTGAAGGCTTTATCTTGTTCTTTCTCTTCTGGCTAATCTTAGAGCCCCTCAGCATGCCAGAGCAATTTTTATAATGCCAATTAAGCTAGACATTAGCATTAACGTAATTTAAAAAAAAAAAATTCCCAGAAACTAAGGAAAGAGAACAATGTTGAATGGACACTTATTTGCACTCCAAACAAATGTCTAAGGAGTTTTACCATTACCATTTAACAATTTAAGTGAGAGAAAGTGGCCTGTCTTTTGTCTTCATTGTTGTTATTCAGGCGAATGAGGGAAATTAGGGCCGAAAATTTGCCATAATTAATAACAACTCGACACATTTTCTGCTAATGAGAAGTCTCTATGGTGAGACATCACAAATTCAGCAATCTGTTCAAATGAAGGTTATGCTATAAATGCAGAACATGTTGGCTGCCTCGTTCATTCAATTCTCCCCAGAAATGTTTTAATTGCCATACAGTTGTGTTAGGAATCAATTAATTACCATTAGGGCTGCACTCCAAAGACCAAGCGAAAAGCACAGTTGAAAATGGTTTCATTAGCCATAAATGTGCAAATGTGACCCAGAGGACAATCATGAATTCTTTGCAGATTTCTTTCATATTTTTGTGGAAGTTGTAAGCAGTTGAAAGCATGGTGCTTCCTTCAGTGAGGAGCTGGGAACATTCCTCTCTCAGGGATAGACAGACGTGGTCCAGGGTAGAGGCAAGGCAACACTGTGGGAACTGACCCTGCTGCCTTACTGGGCTCTTTCTTGTCAAATAAGCTGCCAAACTGGGGGCCCAAAGAATTTGAAGTCTACAGAATTGTCCGTGCAACAGCTGTTGAATGAATCAATTAACTAACAGCACTTAGGCTATAGTGTGTGGGTTATTTAGATGATGACAAATGGCTTCATTAAAGCAACACTTTCCCAGTACGATAGATCCCTTTTGGATAACTTACTTTGCTATTGTTTATTTAGTCAGGAGTTGAATATAGAGAAAATAAATTGGACAACCTTACCAGACTAAGTTGTCACAGGTACCAAGGTGAAATGGACTGAGTGAGAACAGAACAGGTTTCCCGGTTAGGTTTTCAATCAGTTGAGAGGGCTTTAAGTTAACTGAGGCAGGGTGGGAACAATTTCCTGAATTAAGTCGACAGTGTTGTTAGCAAATTTTTAAGTGAAGCACGATGACAGGGAGCAGGTTTCTGAAAAGAGAAGTGGTGGGGTTGAGATTGTTTTTGAGATGCATAGACAGCCTAGTCTTTACTCTCTATATTGTGGTTTAGTCTTGTTATCCAGTTCTTTAATCACCTTCACTCCCTATGCCATCGCTCCATTAGAGTGACTACTCTGCGTTGCTTTGTTGCTGTCCAATAGTTGCGTTAGTCATTGGGTACAGAGCTACTGAAAAGCACTGTTGTTGTGAGTCTCAGCCCGATCCTCCTGCAGCTCAGAGCAGAGCAGTGAGAAAGGTAAAACACATAAAAGTGGCTGTCATCCTGTCTGAGAGAAAGCCAAAGGAATACAAGAACAAACAAGATAATTTGCAAACTTCATAATTTTCTTGAAAGGAAATAAAGTACTCCTCCTATCCTAGAGAGAGAGAGAGAGAGAGAGAGAGAGAGAGAGAGAGAGAGAGAGGAAAGGTGTGAGTGCAACCCATTAGCGGCTCGTCATCCACACTGATCGTCAGTATTAGAAAGTGCTTTTAACTCTGCTGGCTGTCAGCAGCTTTGGCAGCTTGGAAGAGCTTAGCTTCTAGTCTGAATCTTAGTGAGAGGGAGGGCTGTGGTCGGCAGTGATAAAATCAGTTTGAACTCTTGTGTGGAGGATCTGTGAAAAGAGGTTTTGGATCAAAGCTGCCTAAGTGGGCCAGAATTACCTTGACCATCTGAGAACAGTCAAATATTGAAGAGAGGGGAAGCTAATCTGCAATATGGAGGGTAGATTAACATTTGCAGAGAAGATCCCTCCCAAAGAACACCAGCTTCAAAGCAGAACGTCTGGAGTATTTCACCCCCTTCTTCTTCCACTTTCTACTGACAGTGTTCATTTGATAATGTAGTTGGTGATCTCCCTTGTGTCTAGCGAGGCAAAAAATGTGTTTACCTTCCAGTGTTTGGAGAAAGACTCCAGGGCCCAGTCTGCTTTACTTTTCCAAATGAAATACAGCGACAAAACCAATGTTTATTTTGGTCTTTTGAATATGAATGTACTCAACACCACTCATGGTGTGTGTGTGTTAATGTGTGAAAGGAAGGACCAGACTGAGAGAGGTGTGCTGCCTGCTCTCAGAGAGCTGATATGGTGGTCAGTTCAGGGCCCTGATGTTTTACTCTTCTGTTGATGCATCACATCCTGAGCACCCTTGAACAGAAGATACTTTGAGCTCAGTTGACATATGCAATAGGCCAGAGACAGTGTTATTTTGTGCGAACATATTTACAGCTCATCTTCATAATTGATCCTTTGTAATTGATTGGACTGAACCATAGGCAGACATTTTTGATATATCAGATACCGGATAAAGTTGTCAAATGAAATCTGACTAGATCCTGCTAATTATATACAGTGACCAACAGTCTAATTCCTTGACACTTTCTCCTTCCCTCCCTCTTTCTGTCTGCTCTCTCTCATGACGTCCTTGTAGAAACACAACTGTCCTGTACTTATTCCATTCCCTCCTCGGTCACCTTCTTTATGCATAATGTGAAATATGAACAGTGTATCAGCCTAATTCTGAACTGGCTGCAGCAGTAAAGAGACAGGGCAGATGGGAACACTGTTTGGGCACTGCTTGAGCAAATTAGGAAAGGAAAGAAGCCATAATGGATTACTATCAGACCCCAAAAACACTATTGACCAGTGGTTCAACTTCAGACTCTGTTCTCTAGGGGGATAAAACTTGAGAGAGAAAATACATATTTCCTTTCATTTGCTCTGAGGGAAGTTTCTGCTCCTAGTTGCATTGACGTGTGAAATCTAGACCAGTTAGCAGTTATTTACACTAAACACCATTAGCTAGCCATATGTCCTTCTTCGTTAATTATGTTTCTTAAGAAATGTACAAGTTGTCATATCACAAACAAGGTGATCTGTCGCTATAAGGAAGGATTTGCAGTTGGAGTTTGTTGAATTTTCCATGGTGTCTGAGTTCATTTGCAGGGGTGATTTTCGCTCTAACCTATGCTGGTCTAATTTCAGCCAGGCCTTTGGTATATGTGAAATAGTCCTTTAAAGGCGGCCTGCGTTTGAAGCCCGCTGCTCTGGGGTGTTCAAAGCTGCAGCTGTTTTGGTGGTGGATGACAGCTATAATTGATGTTTATTTTGGCATCGAGTTCCACAGTCCTTTCATGCAAATGTCCTGCATGCAGTGAAATGGGTCATGACAGCACTGGGTGGTACAGAGCAGTTTGTGTTTTACCAGGATGGAGCAAAGCGCTTAATGAGGAGCATTTACATTTTAAATCGTAGAGACCTCAAAAACAAAACACAACACAAAAGGCAGCCTTGTTATTACTTAGTGCTCAAAGGGCTTTCACAAAGGCTAAACACAACTGACTTGGCTTTGATGAGATAAATAGAACGATGGATAATTAGCTGTCACATTGACATATAACATAAATGAATAGAGGGCCTGTTATAATGATCCTCTATTTAACTGAATCAGCAAGAAGAGAGGATATTTCATCATGAGAATGAGGCAGGCCTGACCCAATGACCTTGTGAGCAGCAGTATAATCATAATATTGACTTGCACTGTAATTACCTTTGATACACATCTGCAGTTCCTCTTTATGAGTTCTGAACGAGGGCCATTTTTAAAATTTTCTCTCTGTAGGTATCTGACGTGATAGTGTTTGTGTGTGTGTCAGTGTGTGTGTGTGTGTTTATGTTTGCCCCTTTTGCTGTCGTTTCCACAGCTCTCTGAGGGGAGGTTGTGCTGCTACGTCTGCTGTGGCTGTGGCCTACTAGAGACCTGCTGCAGCCTTTCAGACATTCCGGCTCAGCGCACGTTTCCCCCGCCACGCCCCTCTATCCTCCCCTTCATCCCTCCATCCTCTTTAAACGGCAGAGCCAACACTGACATCACCAGGGAGGCACGTTGGCTGGGGCTGGGGCTCTTTGGGTCTGCTTCCAATTATGACCCTGCACTAGGACTACCTCCTCGACCCCTTGACGGGAAAAACTTCAAACTGTTATGAAACCAGGAGGAAAAACCTGAGACCAAGAGAAAACAAACCGCCAACGAGCCCCACCAGCAGGTTCAGGTCTGAGTCCGACAGGCAGACAGGCAGGCTGAGAGAAATTCATGTGGTCCTCTATCAACACTCAATGCCTCTCAAATATACGGCATCTACAATATACCGAGCCAGGCATTACAGAATATTGTCTGTAGAGTGCAGTGGTGTTAGGGAGTTATGGTTAGATATGGGGAAAGTAGGATGAGCTGAAATAGGACAGGTCAGGATTGAGCAGCAGTACAGTAAAACCATGGGATTAATGCATGTGTTATCTCTGATCTCAGTCTCTGTGACTGTGTTCCAAATGACACACTATTCCATATGTCATGCACTACTTTAGGGCCCATAGGGCTCGGATCAAAAGTAGTGCATTATACTGGGAATAGGATGCGTAAGAATCATAGGGCAGGCCTGTCTGTCTGTTTGTTCTGTACTTGAAACCTGGGAAGTTCTGGTTGTCCTGTGTAATGAAATACACCCTGAGAAGCCATCAAAATACCATGGTCAAAACAAAACCATTAAAAAAGACCCTGGCATTCTTGCATTTTTGTCTCCCACCATGTTGTTTTTCGAGTCCGTTATACTGTATACATTACATTCTTCGTCTTGGCTGAATTCTTTCGTCTCATTTTATTTTTGGAGCTCTGCAAATGTTTTAAAAAGCATTCCTCAGATTTCAGATAGGGGGAAATTTGTACTGAGGGCAGAGAACATTCTTAATCATGGATTAAGCTCCACTAACATTGGGAGGTCATGGTTCTTTCAGTTTATACAGGACATCAAGCATAAATGTTGATAGGGTAGATAAAACATACTACAGATGAAATGAAACGCCTGTAAATACCTGGCTGTCAAGAATATCAGATATCAAACCAACAGTTTCCAACAGCTAGTGATGATGTGGTGGATATAAACACATTTTGAAATTGTCATTAAGATGAACACTTCTTGCACAGACAGAGCAAATTGGTTTACAGTACAAAGAGAAAGGAATACCAGAGTTGAGATTGAAAACCATTGTTGAATCTATTTAGACCAGAGCTTCCCATAAATCACTGTAGGTGGTGTAAAGCTACATTTCTTTAGTATTGTTGTGGTAGAATTGGGGTGAGCTGTATGCTCTGTTCTGTGTGGAACTGTGACGTTATGCATGTGATAGACTCCTGGTGTGTCTGCACTCTAACACAAGGCCATTGTGTTCTGGAACTGATGCTTGTATAAAATAACTGTTGTGTAACAATATGATTGTATTGTTACCTCCCACTATATAAGGGACATGCAACCGTTTATTCTTCGTGCTCCTTCCCTGACTGCGATCAGAGAGGGATCTACCTTGCAGCTGATTGTGTGTATTCACTATTCTAATTATAAATGAGTCTCTGACTAACCTTTGGATTGAGTTTTCCACAACAGTACGCAGCATGACAATACGTCAATGTAACAGCAAGTTACTTAGAAACAGGGCTTTAGTAAAGAGGTTCATTGAAACCATCCAACAGCTTGCCTGTATAATCCTGGTCCACAGGCATGGCGATGCCTTCACTCTGATAAGACTAAGTGGGTGAAGTAACTGTAGTGTGAAGTAGGTAGCTGGCACACACAGTGTTTTCACAGGTGATTGTAAAGGCTGTTGAGTTAAAGCATGTTGAGACCCATACGCTGTCCAGATGTCTCTCAACATGCGGGGGAGACTGGCAGGGTTAGAGCCCCCTGGTACGGCCCTGACCCGGCCCACCTCTTCTCAGCTGGGAGGAGCTAGACAGCATCACTGCTTCAGAGAGAACCAGGCGGACTCCATTAAGATCTACTTTAGAATATCCTTGGAGATTTCTAGTCTTTTGAGATGGACGATCTCCATGTCTGGAATGAGTCCAATAAGCATTAGGTTTTAGAAATGTCCTTGACATTGTGAATCCATTAATGTCATATTACCATGTCAGGTAAAAGCTAACTGAGGATTGTGCAGAGTCCAGAGAGAACAATATCTGCCACTTTCATTTCCCCCCCATAGATATGGGAGTTTATCAAAATTGGATTTGTTTTCTAATTCTTTGGGGGTCTGTGCAATCTCAGGGAAATATGTGTCTCTAATATGGTCATACATTTGGCAGTGTGCACATAGCCTGTCTTCTCTTGAGAGCCAGGTCTGCCTACGGACACCTTTCTCAATAGCAAGGCTATGCTCACTGAGTCTGTACATAGTTAAAGCTTTCCTTCATTTTGGGTCAGTCACAGTGCTCAGGTATTCTGCCACTATGTTCTCTCTGTTTTGGGCCAAATAGCATTCTAGTTTGCTCTGATATTTTGTTAATTATTTCCAATGTGTCAAGTATTATTTTTTTGGTCTCTCTCTCCCTCTCTCTTTCCTCCACTTCTACTCTCACTTCCCATCTCTCTCCCTTCACTGTCTTGGAGCAGAGAACAGACGCCACCTCCCCTTCGGCAGCAGCATTTCATATGGGATTGTTCCATTCCAATCAACTGATGTCCACCAGTGTGCTCTGCTCTCCGCAGTGTGCAACATTTTCCCAGAGCACAACAAAAAGCCTAGCTGGCGGTGAGTAAGATGACATCATTGGCCTCACAGACTGGACCCCCATCCCCCATTCATTGTCCATACCCAAACCCCCAACCTCAGCCCCTTCTTCATTTAAGGCCCGGACAAAGGAGACCCAGCACAGCTGAGACAGGGGCCAGGGCTGCCCCCCCCACAGCTTTACCCATAACTTCATTAGGGAGATGAATTGTCTTATTGTGTGTATCCAACTGCCCGTCTCACAGGAGAAGAGAGGGTGGAGCAGTGTGGAGCCATGCTCGCTGGACATCAGGGCATCATGCAGTGACCCTGCTTCAGGGGTCAGTTCACACAGTGTTTAAAAAACATCTCATGTAACAGATCACTGGATCACCCGCTTCTTTCATTAGGACTCAGAGGGATCCTCTCTCTACAAAATCCTGAGGAGCCTGAATTCCATCGTAATGGTTGATATTTGGTAAGTGTAGCTAAATAGATGTTTTTTACAATAATGATAATTGTCAAATCACATTCACTTCCAAATTATGTAAAGTGCAGTGAAACTTGTCTTGGTACAGGAATTCCTCCATCCACGACCGTAAGGCCCACCAGCGGTCGGTGAAGACAGTCCAGTACATCACTGGGACCGTGCTCCCACCCGTCCAGTACATCACTGGGACCGTGCTCCCACCCGTCCAGTACATCACTGGGACCGTGCTCTCACCCGTCCAATACATCACTGGGACCGTGCTCCCACCTGTCCAGTACATCACTGGGACCGTGCTCCCACCCGTCCAGTACATCACTGGGACCGTGCTCCCACCCGTCCAGGACATCTACTTGAAACGGAAGGAAGGCACACAGTATCATCAAGGACCCCACACACCCCAGCCTTCCTTACCACGGGGGGGGACATGAGGTCTGATATCAACATGCTCAAAGACAGTTTCTATCTACCAGCCACCAGACTGCTGAACACTTGAACTGGACTGACCACCTGCTCTGATTCTCCACGCCTAGCACACATGCACACTTCTCATGCACACACCCACAGATATACACACACACAGATACATTCATGCTACACACATCACAACTGCTGCTACCAGGCTCTTATTATACTGCTCAGTTTATACACTGCCCCTTCCCCAATACACGTAAATATTGGACTATAATTGTGCCTTCCTGAATTATACTTGTATACCATGCGTATCCGTACATATGACTAATACAATTTTGGTTACCAAAAGTAACCGTGTAAACAGTTCAGAGTTAGTGGTGCCATTTTACCATCTAATCAACTGGGATGGAGGTAGGGAATAGGTTAACATTTGAACCCTCAGGTATTGTAGCCAGTCCTGCTCACAACTACACTACTAGATTCGATGCTTTACTTGAACAGTTGAGGGCCTGAAGTGCTAAGCTGGTGGTATTTGGATTCCCTGGAGGACACCCTAAACAATACGAACAAAGGTGAAGAGTGAAAGTCATAAATAGTCTGAATGTTTGTTTAATGACTTAGATCTGTGTTTTTCCTTCCCTATACAGCGGCAGTGTGCTCTGAACGGTTTGCTTTCTGTCTGAAAGTTTGACTTGTCTTTGTGAACAATATCCTGCAGGAGATCCGGCTGTCTCCTAAGGGGTATGGCCGACAGGGGAGGCCTTAAGGTCTTTAATGATGGGTAGCGAGGGTATTTTGGGGTCCAGAGGCTAACTGACCTTGTGTGCCATTGTGTGTGTGTCTGTGTGTGTGCGCTTAATTCAGGCCCCTGCCGATGAAAGACGAGAGACAGTCAAACAGATGCTATGCTGGTGTGTGTGTGTGTGTGTGTGTGTGTGTGTGTGTGTGTGTGTGTGTGTGTGTGTGTGTGTGTGTGTGTGTGTGTGTGTGTGTGTGTGTGTGTGTGTGTGTGTGTGTGTGTGTGTGTGTGTGTGTGTGCGCATGTGTGTTACAGGATGTTTTCTGCTCATTGTTCAGGTCCAGCCAGCAACATGCCCTTGTATGTAGTTGTAAACTCAGCACCGCTGCATTCTGGAAAGAAAAGTAGGCAGTGGGCACGCCAACTCAGGGAGGTGGAGTGGCAGACATCTGTGGAACGTTTCAGGAGTGGCAGACATCTGTGGAACGTTTCAGGAGTGGCAGACATCTGTGGAACGTTTCAGGAGTGGCAGACATCTGTGGAACGTTTCAGGAGTGCAGGGCCACAGGGCTGGGACAGACAGAAACAGAGACAGAGGAGAACTCAGAGGGAAATGGACAGGGAGGAACTGGGGGAGAGTGTTTGATCGGCTCCTGGAGGAAGCAGAGATTTCCTCCTGGCTGCACAGGACAAAGTCCCAGTCCTGCCCTGTTCTAGACGCAGCATAGACCCTTACACCTGCCCCTGGTCACAATAACAAACGCAGGGTCCAAGGCAAGACAGATCAAGTTAGGCTACCCCAGTGATCCAAATGTTCAAATGGGGGGAATGAAAGATTGACACATTTTAGGTGTTCAGTATTAAACCGTGACATGTCAGTTAGTTTTCCTCGTCAAGGGCATCTGAGGCTGTAGGCTCATTTCATGGGTTAAGTTCTGTTTGTGTATCTTGTGTTTAAGTGCCATTAGAGAAATAGATGCTCAATTGACTTTTCCCCTTCAGAGGATAGGCATCAATTCAGCTAATTTACAGTTGAAATCGGAAGTTTACATACACTTAGGTTGGAGTCATTAAAACTTGTTTTTCAAACACTCCACAAATTTCTTGTTAACAATCCATAGTTTTGGCAAGTCGGTTAGGATCTACTTTGTGCATGACACAAGTCATTTTTCCAACAATTTTTTACAGACAGATTATTTCACTTCTAATTCCCTGTATCACAATTCCAGTGGGTCAGAAGTTTACATACACTAAGTTGACTGTGCCTTTAAACAGCTTGGGAAATTCCAGAAAATTATGTCAAGGCTTTAGAAGCTTCTTATAGGCCAAATGACATAATTTGAGTCAATTGGTGGTGTACCTGTGGATATATTTCAAGGCCTACCTTCAAACCCAGTGCCTCTTTGCTTGACATCATGGGAAAATCAAAAGAAATCAGCCAATACTTCAGAAAAATAATTGACCTCCACAAAATTCTGGTTCATCCTTGGGAGCAATTTCCAAATGCCTGAAGGTACCACGTTCATCTGTACAAACAATAGTACGCAAGTATAAACACCATTGGACCACACAGCCGTCATACCGCTCAGGAAGGAGACACGTTCTGTCTCCTAGAGATGAACGTACTTTGGTGCGAAAAGTGCAAATCAATCCCAGAACAACAGCAAAGAACCTTGTGAAGATGCTGGAGGAAACGGGTACAAAGGTATCTATATCCACAGTAAAACTAGTCCTATATCGACATAACCTGAAAGGCCAATCAGCAAGGAAGAAGCCACTGCTCCACAACCGCCATAAAAAGCCAGACTACGGTTTGCAATTGCACATGGGGACAAAGAACATACTTTTTGGAGAAATGTCCTCTGGTCTGATGAAACAAAAATATAACTGTTTGGCCATAATGACCATTGTTATGTTTGGAGGAAAAAGGGGGAGGCTTGCAAGCCGAAGAACACCATCCCAACCGTGAAGCACGGGGGTGGCAGCATCATGTTGTTGGGGTGCTTTGCTGCAGGAGGGACTGATGCACTTCACAAAATAGATGGGATCATGAGGAGGACACTTATGTGGATATATTGAAGCAACATCTCAAGACATCAGTCAGGATGTTAAAGCTTGGTCGCAAATGGGTCTTCCAAATGGACAATGACCCCAAGCACACTTCCAAAGTTGTGGCAAAATGGATTAAGGACAACAAAGTCAAGGTATTGGAGTGTCCATCACAAAGCCCTGACCTCAATCCCATAGAAAAGGTGTGGGCAGAACTGATAAAGTGTGTTTGAGCAAGGAGGCCTACAAACCTGACTCAGTTACACCAGCTCTGTCAGGAATAATGGGCCAAAATTCACCCAATTTATTGTGGGAAGCTTGTGGAAAACGTTCGACCCAAATTAAACAATTTAAAGGCAATGCTACCAAATTCTAATTGAGTGTATGTAAACGTCTGACCCACTGGGAATGTGATGAAAGAAATAAAAGCTGAAATAAATCATTCTCTCTACTATTATTCTGACATTTCACATTCTTAAAATAAAGTGGTGATCCTAACTGAACTAAGACAGGGAATTTTTACTAGGATTAAATGTCAGGAATTGTGAAAAACTGAGTTTAAATGTATTTGGCTGAGGTGTACGTAAACTTTCAACTTCAACTGTATGTTCCATTCATATTATTGAACATACTGTATACACAGTTTGTAGGTTACATTGTGTAGTGAAAGGAGACTGCTTGGAGATAAAGATTTATAATGGAGGGATTGAGTCTTGACCACAGTCATCTGCCTTTGTCTTCATTACTTCATTACTGTAGAGAGTCATTCAAGCATTTCAACTGTCTCATATACTGTACACTTTGAGTCAGAAAGAGTGCTATAAAAGGAATTAAATCTGTTTTAATATTTGTTCATTGTAACATGCTGTCACTTAAACATTTTATGGGGGTAGAAATCAGCCTATAAATATGTATTTTATTGTTTTTCTTCTACAATGTCCTTGTTCCTGCTTCTCTAGCTCATTAACCACAGGCAGAATTCTGGTGGGATATCTACGAGCCAACTAAGAAATGTTTTATTGTTGTGGGAAAATTATTTTAAGTACTTGTTTTACAATGCTGCTTGGGGCATGCCTATTTCTGCTGACAGTACTTCGAGAGCAGCAGCTTTTGTATGGCGAAACTATATGTTTTTAAAGAACTGTTTAAGTAAACAACTAAAATGGAACAATGTCAAACCGCTTTGCTGCATAGAATATTTCTGCAGTAGGCCTTTAGCCAGACCCATTTTAAAAAGTATAGGTCTACTATGTTACTGCGGTGTGTTGGCATTCGGGCTCTTTGGCCTGAATTCCAAGCATCACGTCTGGAGGAAACCTGGCACACTCCCTATTGTGAAGCATGGTGGTGGCAGCATCATGCTGTGGGGATGTTTTTCAGTGGCATGGACTGGGAGACTAGTCAGGATCGAGGCAAAGATGAACAGAGCAAAGTACAGAGAGATCCTTGATGAAAACCTGCTCCAGAGCACTTAGGACCTCAGACTGGGACGAAGGTTCACCTAATAACATGACAAAAACCTTAAGTACTCTGCCAAGACAATGCGGGAGTGGCTTCGGGACAAGTTTCTGAATGTCTTTGAGTGGCCCAGCCAGAGCCCGGATTTGAACCTGATCGAACATCTCTGGAGAGACCTGAAAATAGCTGTGCAGTGACACTCCCCATCCAACCTGACTGAGCTTGAGAGGATCTGCAGAGACAAATGAGAGAAACTTCCCAAATAAGCTTTTAGCGTCATACTCAAGAAGACTGTAATCTGTCATCAAGAAGACTGAGGCTGTAATCTCTGCCAAAGGTGCTTCAACAAAGTATTGAGTAAAGGGTCTGAATACTTACAGTATGTAAAAGTGATATTTCCATTTTTTATTTTAATACATTTGCAAAAATGTCTAGAAAACAGTTTTTGCTTTGTCATTATTGGGTATTGTGTGTAGATTGATGAGGGAAAAAACAATAGAATACCTTTTAGAAGATGGCTTTAACGTAACAAAATGTGGAAAAATCACGGGGTCTGAATACTTTCCGAAGGTACTGTAAAATGTACCTAGTTATTTACATTTGAGTAATTTAACAGACACTCATATCCAGAGCGACTTACAATTAGTGGAATCATTAGTGCATTAAGATAGCTGGATGAGACAACCACATATCATAGTTGTAACACACACACACACACACACACACACACACACACACACACACACACACACACACACACACACACACACACACACACACACACACACACACACACACACACACACACACACACACACATCACAGTATGCTGGAAGGGTGTTTTTTTCTCAATTGGTGACACTAGTTAAGCCGAATGAAATGCTCCTTTCAAGTACATTCACAATTCTGTTATTCTGTATCCAAGCTCTACTCTACTTGTCTTATTTTTTGGTTGTGGCAAATATTGAAATCTAGCATTTACGATGCCACGTTTAGATATCTGTATTGTATAGTTGTAAATTATGGTTTCTGTGGTTTTATCATCTACTATAACAGCTCCTTGGCCTGTGACTCAAACATGGCAGATGTCCACCAATCCAGACAAATGTATAGGTTTCCTCAGGCCAAGGCAAGCATCGTGCTGGGCCGACTGTGATATAATGAATTCAGGGCAGGCTTAAATGAAGTGGTGGGTATGTTCAGGAAGGCAGAACGTTGTGGAACATTCAGACAGAAATATGTAGAACAAACATGCCTCTCTGACATGTAGAATAAGGAATTGTGTTAGCTCTTTTCATGGCATTTCTATCTGCTGCAACGTTCCAGGGGTATTAGAACATTGTCCCGAGGGGTATTAAACGAATCTAGCTAGATGTACTCAGGTTTTTTTGTATTTCAATAGCTGCTTCAGTTAGCTTCACATTCCAGCTCGGGCTTTATCCATGTTACGAATGTAGATATTAATTGTGCACACACTGCTTACTGCTCGAGCTAGGCTTGTAACTGTCCATGTATGTAGCACGTGGTTCGTCAAACCCCAAACTCTTCATTGAGATCATTTTGAAACATCAATCCATGGGAGAGTTAGTGCCACATAATTTTTTTTGCTGAAATAAAATGAAAGAAAAGTTATTCTAGTAACCGAAAAGTTGCTTGTTCGAATGCTGAGGAGAAACGGTGAAAAAATCGATGTGCCCTTGAGGAAGGCACTTAAACCTAATTCCTCCAGGGCAGATATGCCATTGGGGGTACGTCAAATAATTCACATTTAATTTTTTTTTTTTTTACCCCAATTTCATGGTATCCTATTGTTTAGTAGTTACTATCTTGTCTCATCACTACAACTCCTGTACAGGAGAGACACAGGATGAAGGTCATGCGATACACAACCCAACCAAGCCACACTGCTTCTTAACACAGCACATGGAACTCCCGGTCACGACAGAACCTGGACAGAACCTGGGCGTGAACCCAGAGTCTCTGGTTGCACAGCTGAGTACAGCACCCTTGACCACTGCGCCACCCAGGAGACCCTGATTCACATTTTTAAAAGAAATGTAAAATATAAAATTCTTCACATTTTCAAACAGTCCATTTATATTTTCCAATGCGGCTATATATTTGGGTGAGTTTTTTTTCTTGCCTGAGTAGCCTCGTTTCACTGCCAAAATTAAAATGAAACCATCTAGTGTTCAGCGAAATAACAACACAATGTAAAATACAGATAGCCTAGTAAAATAATTAACATACAATCACATTCCACTAACAGTCTTTATGTAGCCAAACGTAGCTGCTGCTCATGTTGGTATCTGTACTGTTGTCGCAAAAGCCATGACAGGAAGACATAGTGGAGTGGTAATGCGCATGCAAGCAGTTGCTCCCGAAGCCACTTGGGTACACTGCAGCATCCACCAATAGGCTCTTGCTGCCAAAGACGTTTGAAAGACGTCTTGGACACTACAGTGAAAATTGTTAACTTTGTTAAAGCGAGGCCCCTGAACTCTCGTGTTTTTTCTGCACTATGCAATGGTATGTGCAGCGACCATGTAATGCCTTTACAACATACAGAAGCGCGCTGGTTTTCAAGGGACAAAGTATTGACAAGTTTTTTTTAAAATTGAGAGACAAGATTCCTTTTCACTTGTCTGACCGCTTGCATGATGATGAGTTTCTCACACAACTGGTGATGTTTTTTCTGGCCTGAATGATCTGAATCTAGGATTACAGGGACCCTCCACAACTATATTCAATGTCTGAGACAAAATTGAGGCTATGACTAAGAAATTGAAGCTCTTCTCTGTCTGCATTACCAAGGACAACACACAGGTTTTCCATCATTGTATGATTTTTTTGTGTGCAAATGAACTCAAGCTTACAGACAATCTCAAATATGATATAGTGAAGCACCTGAGTGAGTTAGGTATGCAACTACGCAGGTACTGTCCTGAACCAGATGACACAAACAACTGGATTCCTTATCCCTTTCATGCCCTGCCTCCAGTCCACCTGCCGATATCTGAACAAGAGAGCCTCATCAAAATCGCAACAAGCGGTTCTGTGAAAATGTAATTTAATCAGAAGCCACTGCCAGATTTCTGGATTGGGCTGCGTTCAGAGTATCCTGCCTTAGCAAATTGCACTGTTAATACGCCCTTTGCAATCACGTACCTATGTAAGAGTGGATTCTCGGCCCTCACTAGCATGAAATCTAAATACAGGCACAGACTGTGTGTAGAAAAGGATTTAAGTCTGAGTCTCCAATAAAACCCAGTTATGTGTTATGAGTTATGTGCATCCTTTCAAGCACACCCTTCTCATTAACCTGTGGTGAGTTATTCACAATTTTCAATGAACAAATAAGGTTTTATATGTGTGTAACCTTTATTTAACTGGGCAAGTCAGTTAGGAACAAAACCCTATTTACAATGACGGCCTACCCTGGACGACGCTGGGCCAATTGTGCTCCACCCTATGGGACACCCAATCACAGCCAGATGTGATGCAGCCTGGATTCAAACCAGGTACTGCAGTGATGCCTCTTGCATTGAGATGTATTGGCTTAGACCACTGCACCACTCAGGAGCTCTGTAAGACAGTGAGATAAAGAGCAAAATGATTAATTATTATTATATTATTATTTGTGCCCTGGTCTTATAAGAGCTCTTTGTCACTTCCCACGAGCCTGGTTGTGACAAAGACACTCATTCTTATGTTTAATAAATGTATCATATAGTGTCTTTGTGGCAGGCTTACAATGATGGCAAAAAAAGATTTGAGAGTGCACTGACCCTGGTTCTAGAGGGGGTACGCAGCTGGAGGTTGAATGTTTGAAGGGGTACGGGACTATAAAAAGTTTGGGAACCACTGCTTCAGGGTCACTGTTTAATGGTGGCAGACCTTGGCCATGACCCCACTCTCCGATGGTGTCTCATGGGGAGTTGTGAGTGCAAAGAAACATTTCCAATTCACACATACATCGGAATAAACACTTGTACTTGTGGGAAATAGGACAAATATAAGCACTCACCAAATTATTATTATGATTACAACCAGAAAATGTGCCGTCTTGTGGTATGTTTTTGAATATTACTATTTTTAACACACAAGAACATATGATTAATCAAATATTTAATCAGTTATCTTCCTCAAATATGTGCTGGAGAACGAAGGGATGATGACGCACTCTTTGCGAGAGAGAGGGCATCTAATTTGATTTCTCCTCTGAATGAAGTGGATCAAACACTTCATTCAGGAAAAGTGGAGTTAGCCCTGAGTTAGCCTGCCCCAAAGCAGGTGAGTTCTGAAGGATTTGTTGCAATAGAAATGTACTTTTGTGTCACCATTACCCCGAGTTGAACTTAGAGTTGACCAAAGTTAGCTCGCTAACTCCTCTATCTAGATTTGTAGTATACCACTCTGGAGTCAACATTGAATCCAGCACCACCACCCATCTTCCTTGGCTCTTCTCCCCCCGACCCAGCCCAGTCAAGACAGGCTCCTCCCTTCACCTCTGCTGCAGACTCAGGCCCTAGAGGTGTCTGGGAGATTTAGTGCTGTTCTTCACTGGTTGCCCTTTTCTTGGCAACAGGTCACAAATGTTGCTGCTGTGATTGAACACTGTGTTATTTCACCCAATAGACATGTGAGTTTATCAATATTGGATTTGTTTTCTAATTCTTTGTGGGTCTGTGTAATCTCAGTGAAATATGTGTCTCTAATATGGTCATACATTTGGCAGGAGGTTGGAAAGTGCAGCTCAGTTTCCACCTCATTTTGTGGGCAGTGTGCACATAGCCTGTCTTCTCTTGAGAGACTGGTTTGCCTCCCTCTCTCTCTCTCTCTCTCTCTCTCTCTCTCTCTCTCTCTCTCTCTCTCTCTCTCTCTCTCTTCCACCCTTCTCCCCCCTCTACATAGTTCTATCAGCCTTACATCTCCCTCCAATGGTCCCTTTTTCCTTGTTCTCCATACCATCGTCATGTAAGAAAAAAAAACATTCTCCTGGCTTCCCGTGTGTCTGTGTGTGAAAGGTTGTAAGCTCAGGGGCCCGCGGAGAGGAAGTCTCTCTGCAACCAGAGCCTGCGGGCCCACCCCACCAAACCCTGTCAAATCCTGGGCCATGTTATTCCAAACAGCCCTCTTTGCTGTGGATAAGCGGCAGTAAATATTTAGGTATTAGCCGCCCATTGTTTTTCTGTGTGGGCTACAGTCATGGCTGCATAGCAGTTCATGGCGAATACCTTGAAGATGATATAACACTGCGCCACAATCCGATCGTGGTCCTCTAGCGATTGAACCTGAGCAGAGAAAGAGAGATAGAGAAAGAGACAGAGAGAAAAAGAGAGAGTGCACTTTCAAAGCGTGATGAAACTATTCAAAACACAGGCGGCGCGTTTCCAGGGCCTGGGATAATGAATTCCATGGCCATCCGGGCCTCTATGTGTAGGAGACTCAGAGTTACCTAACCAGTCTGGTGGATGGTGGAGTTACCCACTGTATTGAAACTTGGTAGATTTCCGGGAAAATATGAATCCTTATTATGGACGAACTTCTATATTTTACGCATTCATTTTGCTTGGTTACAACTCAAAAGGTTAACAGTTTAGGTATTAATTCAGAGTGGTTAAGGTTAGGGCTATGGTTTAGGGAAGGCTTATAATAAAATAATAATAACTGACATGCTATTACCATGAAGTATCATCAAGTATTCTCATAGCTTGCTAGAGCATTGTGAACTGCGGTGGCGCAGTGGTCATAGCAGTTTGCTTCATATCCAAGGTGGCGCAGTGGTCCTAGCAGTGCGCTTCATCTCCAAGCATCACAAGTTCGTTCCCAATGCTGAGCAATATTTCTTTTTTTTGCTGAAGAAGGCATATATCGACATTCTCAGGACCATTTCATACGTCTGAAATCAAAGTCTATTTCTATTGATCAGGCTGCATAATGCACTGTAAAATTGGGCAACTTTTTTGTGGATTCAATTGGCTCTGATTGTGCAGTAAAGTGTCAATAGAATCTGGCAACACTGTGCTCATTTACCCATGGTGGAATCAACTGTGAGACTCACTAGTGACTACATCACAACTTACACCTCACAGTCATGTAGGATAGAATAGGTTTCCGTTAGTAGGACAAGGGGTATTGTTAATGCCACAGTTTGAGATGACAAATCAACGTCTATAGAGACAGGGTTTGTGTGAGATGAACTGGTGCTGGTTCGAGGTGATATGAGAGAGATTTCTGTATTTTTCTCTAGTAGGTGTGGCAGAGTGCTGCTCTGATGTTTTTTAGTGCTTCTCATTAACCATTCACATTTGTACCTTGTGTGCAGATCACCATCGGTGCATCGGTGCTCAACGTGGGGCCAAGCAGTTCAAAGGGAAGCGTTTCTTTGGAAGTGTACGAGCCACCCCAGGAGGTGCCGAGCCTCGGACGCCTGCAGAGTCGTGGGTGCTGAGAGCCAGGGCGTGTTTGGATCAGGGACTGAATTTCCCTCTGAAGATGTGGAAAGGTTTACGGTGCGCTCCCACGAGAGTGACTCTCCCCTCTTTGAAGCTCCTGTCTTGGTGGCTTCTCTTATCTCAGGAAAGGATTATTTTATCTCCTCCCTTTTTACTTCTCTCCCTTTATTCCTCCTTTCAGCTTTCTTCTTCTACTCTCTCTCTGTTCCTCTCTCTCTCTTACTTTCTTCTTCTACTCTCTCTCTGTTCCTCTCTCTCTTACTTTCTTCTTCTACTCTCTCTCTGTTCCTCTCTCTCTTACTTTCTGATTCTCTCTCTTTCTCAGATTTTGCCCCAGCACTCTTTCACTCCAAGACCATTACAGACCATCCTGCCTGTTCTGTCTGTTTGTCTCCCTCAGTCCCCAATTTTCCTCTCACTCTTTCTACACTCATCTCCCATTCACAATTTATTTTCTCTTTCACAAATTAGTACACCCAGCCTATTTCCTCACCTCTTCCCCACTCTCTCTGTGTCTTCATCCTCTTCCCCTTCCTCCATTGCGTCCCACTCCCTTTCTTTTCCTATCCACTTTTCTCCCTTTCCAGCACATGACAGGCCGTGTAATTAATGAGCATCATAAACCTCTCTTTCTATTAGCTACCCATTAGTAAACCTGGCAAGCCTGTCATTTTGGACAAAAACACACAGCTCCTTCATTTGATCCCCACATCAAAGGAGGATCCCCACTGTTTTCGGCTGAATACACTAATTGTGTCCTCGTTCTGGATGGGGCTACATCCCCACCGCTTCAAAAAGGAACCAGAGTCAGTGCCGGTTGGAGCAAATTGTGAAAAAGAAGAGGTATTGATTATAGTAGAGCTAAATTTGGGACAAGGTTTTGTGTCAGAGAGGAAAAATGAATACAACCATCTGGAACTGTGACTGAAAGTCTGTGGCAGACAGCGTGCGTTAACTTCGTTATTACACACTACATATCATTTACTCCATTACTGTCTTCTATACTGTAGACACATTGAGCAGAAAAAGCTTAGTGGGCTTAAGGCCCTATTAAGAGTGTTTTTGCATGCCGCCGTGTTTAGATAAAAATGCATTTTTAAGTGGGACACCAGAGTTTCCCCTCTTTTACACTACAAGCCAATAACATAAAGTACTAGATCAGCAGCTAATTAAGATAAGTCTCTTAAAAGAAATAAGCCCGGATTATTCTTTATTTGTAAGGTATGCATATATTCCAGTTTAGCAGCACCTTCAGTTTTAATTTTGCCTTCTACTTTCATTAAGTCTTTATTGATATCCCCAAAACTGCATTTAAGCCTTAAGTGTCAGAGTTGGATATATGGTCTGCAGCTGGTCACTTCACACACCCTAAAAACTCTCCTTGAAGAGTTCAATCAAACATGTACAGTTGTAACGGCTTTCATCGGAAGAAGAGGAATCGTCAGACCAAAATGCAGCGGGATACGTGTTCATCTTTATTTTAAGGAACTGAACACTGAATACAAAAAGAACAAAAGGAAAACCCACAACAGTCCTGCAAGGTAACACTAAACAGAAATACAACTACCCACACCTAAAAGTGGCAAACCGGCTACCTAAGTATGATTCCCAATCAGAGACAACGATAGACAGCTGTCCCTGATTGAGAACCATACCCGGCCGAAACATAGAAATACAAAAACCTAGACATACAAACATAGAATGCCCACCCAAATCACACCCTGGCCAGAATAAATTTGAAACATACAAAGCAATCTATGGTCAGGGCGTGACAACAGTACATGTCTAAAAACACAAATTACTTGAAAAGATGATAGGTTTATCAGTTTAGATCAACGTAAACATATGGAATACACATTTAATTAGGTATGCGTATTACTATGTTTGGTCAGCCATAGTGGGACTTTGTATATAATACTTGACGATGCATTATATGATCCTCAGTCACTTTAATCTAACACAATTATAATTGCATATTAAATTGATATTTCAAACATAGTGTGAGCCAATCCTCCATGTCCATCCTCTGTCAGCCCTATAGCCATTGATCAGCCCCTCCATCTCCACTTGACAGGGTCGTTAACTCCACGATCTCATCTGGATACTGTAGCACACCACACCAGGTCTGCAAAGACCGTGCAAGAGGGTGTGAGCCTCCTCGTAGCCTGCCGGTCTGTGATTGGTCTCTGTCAGAAGGGATAACTACTTAATGAAATATTTTGATTTGTAGCAAACTTAAAAAGAATTCACAGTGGGGACCGAACATGATCATAATAAACACATTTTATAACCCAAAACTGCCATCTAAAAAAATGTTTTGCTGTTCTGGCAATCGTAATTTACATTTCTAGGGCAGACCAGGGCTTTTGGCACCACTGGGTTGCTACCAGCTGAGCTCGTGACTTCACGCTCCAGACCGGACACTGGGGGCCAGGTACACTGAGTCCATACATTTTTTGTAGATTAATTCAGCACTGGATGACTATAGGCAGCGTTCTCTATTCTCCATATGGAATGGCATACACACGACAGTTCCCTTCCCGAAGACCCCTCGCCTGACACATCACATGCTGAGCTCACCACAATCAGCTGAGTCACCACCGCTCCAGGAACCAACACTGTACTTCAATCACGATTGTCTTCTGCCCTTTACAACATCCCCCTCCTTTTGTCCCGCTACAAAAAGGCAACAGTCACATGTTTGTCCTCTAAGCACCCAGCAGCTGCTCAGCTCGACGCTAGGCCCTTTCTCTATATGCTCCCTCCACACCCCCTCCTCACTGTAGCGGCATCCAGTGTGCAGCCCAGGCAGCCTCCCTAACATTGTTACATGGACATAAACACAGACAAAGCATTAGATCCCCCCGAATCCAGGGAGTGTCCCCTATTATGTCCCCTATGATTCCTGTTGCCAGGGAGAGGACAGGGTGGAATCAACTGGGCTTGGCCACCAAGGTGGTTGGTAAATAGGTTGACAGCCAGGCAGTCGTCCATCTTAAGACCTCAGTCTACACTCCTCTTCCGCTGTGTACTTATACCTCAAAGAGCACCTTCCTTTCACCTCTATGTAACTGTTGTTATCTTGTTTACTCTCTGAAGTCCAAGCCAGACAGATAATACTGCACTGCTCTGTACATGATGTATCAAGTATGTTATTAGAGACACATGCATAAGAAGATGACCCCTTTTGAAATATATTTTTGGTCCATTCCATAGTGGGATGATGGGTAATGGAGCTGAAAGTAGCCCAGTGCACAACAGCAGAATCAATGGGTGTGAGTGGTTGGAATTTGATTCAGATCCATCCGTGCGATGGAATTCTGGCTTGAAACCCCCTCCACCTCCTCTCCCAGGCATCAAAGCGCCAGACTCGGAAATAGGGACGCAAAGCCATCTCTCCGTTGGCCTCTTCAAAGAACAGGAAGTGTGTCATAGGGACAGGCCTTGGTTCCCAGCGAACACAAGCGAGCCTAGCGGCTATAATAACAAGCTCATCTGCGTGTCTTTGGCAGAGGAGTTCAAAGAGAGAGGCTTGATTCCTCTGGTACAACGTGATGATAGACTCAGGATGCAGAAAACCTCTGTTCAGTGGAAATGCACTTGGATGGGGTCTGTTGTGGCTGGTGTCAGGGACAAATTTGCTGCTTCCACTGTATGTACATTTGAATACTCCAAGAAGCGAAAATCCCCCAGAAAAGTGGAAGGAGATTAGATTATTGAGCATGACCTCCCCTTCAAAAAACATCCCACTTGCTTTAATTTAAATGAAACCACAGTAAAGTTTCTCTTAGTGCACTACTTTAGCAGACTTTCTGTGCAGGTAGCTGGTATAGTGCTCAGAGTGCCATACCGCCACCACACCACACACTCTGAGACCAGACCTCCCACATGGACCTGCTCCCACGAGTGTCTTCAGGCTCGACTGCATCAGAATACAGTTAGAGGGGGAGGGTGAGAGACAAAAAGAGAGACAGAGAGAGAGACAGACAGAGAGAGAAAGAGAGATAGAGACCACAGAGCGAGAGAGACCACAGGTTTCCAGTGAAGGAGAGACAGAAGGCCCCCTTCCTCTAACACGTACTCCACAGTGTCATAACTCACTCTACCAACTCTTATCCAGCCAGATCTATAGACTCCGGTCTGGCTGATTTAGAAACTACACTCTTCGGTCTTGCTGAACCATGTCTGAGAGGCAGGCAGGCAGGTAGTCGACTGGAGTGGTTTTGGACTGGAGTGGTTTTGGACTGGAATGGTTTTGCGGCTACTGCCAGCAGTTAAGATTTCGGTGGAGGCCCCCGGTGCCAGTGATTTTATCCGCTTTAGCAGGGCCCAGGGCCTGTCAGAGGCAGACACTGCTATTGGAGCATGGCCTGGAGCCTTTGGGCAGGAGGTAGGCTAGTGGTTAGATCGTTGGGCCAGTAACTAAATGGATGCTGGATCAAATCCCTGAGTTGAAAAAAAATCTGTAATTCTGCCTCTGAACAAGGCAATTAACCCACTGTTCCCTGATAGGCTATCATTGTAAATAATAATGAGTTCTTAACTGACTTGCCTAATTAAATAAATGTAAAGAATTCAGGGTAGGACCAGCAGAGTGCAAGCCAGGCCTGGAGTCTTGAGCCCCAGAGAAGGACTAGCAGAGAGCAGGCCGTGGAGCTGCACACCCAGGCACAGAGTGAGAATTATACTGTGACATTTGGCGGTCTCTTTTTTTTTTCAAGGGACTTCCTATTTGTGCTGTGCACTAAAAATGTGCCTAATGGGCCTAATAGAAAATACATGTATTTTAACAGTAAACATGTATTAACTTTTAATGTGAACATGAACAAAAACCAGTCATGAGGTTTTCATCTGATTGTTAAACAAATTACTTCAAAAAGTAGACTACCTGTGCATATTCGTCCACTCCAAAATATTCCAGCTTCCAAACAGTGTACTGTGGACCAGCCATTGGGTTAATGGATTTTTTTACATTTTTATTTCACCTTTATTTAACCAGGTACGTTTTCATTTACAACTGCGACCTGGCCAAGATAAAGCAAAGCAGTGCAAAAAAAAAAAAAACAGAGTTACACATAAACAAATGAACAGTCAATTACACAATACAAAAATCTATGTACAGCATGTGCAATGTAGAAGAGTAGGGAGGTAAGGCAATAAAGAGGCCATAAAGGAGAAATAATTGCAATTTAGCATTAACACTGGAGTGATAGATGTGTAGATGAAGATGTGCAAGTAGAGATACTGGGTTGCAAAAGAGCAAGAGGATATAAAACAATATGGGGATGAGGTAGTTGGGTGTGCTATTTACAGACTGGCTGTGTACAGGTACAGTGATCGGTAAGCTGCTCTGACAGCTGATGCTTAAAGTTAGAGAGGGAGATATAAGACTCCAGCTTCAGTGATTTTTGCAACTTGTTCCAGTTTTTGGCAGCAGAGAACTGTAAGGAAAGGCTGCCAAAGGAAGTGTTGGCTTTGGGGATGACCAGTGAAATATACCTGCTGGAGTGCGTGCTATGGGTGGGTGTTGCTATGGTGACCAGTGAGCTGAGTTGGGCAAGTTGCTGCAGGGGGTACTGAGATGTTGGCCGGGGTAGGGGTAGCCAGTTGGAAAGCATGGCCAGCCGTAGAAAAATGCTAATTGAAATGATCAATTATCGTGGATTTATCAGTGGTGACAATGTTTCCAATCCTCAGTGCAGTGGGCAGCTGGGAGGAGGTGCTATTATTCTCCTGCCTTTCTAAGGTCTTCGAAAGCCAAGTTAACAAACAGATTACCGACCATTTCGACTCTGGCTTCCGACTCTGTCAATCACCACATTGACAGACTCATCAGCCTTGGTTTCTCAAATGACTGCCTCGCCTGCTTCACCAACTACTTCTCAGATAGAGTTCAGTATGTCAAATCGGAGGGCCTGTTGTCCGGACCTCTGGCAGTCTCTATGGGGGTGCCGCAGGGTTCAATTCTCGGGCAGACTCTCTTCTCTGTATACATCTATGATGTCACTCTTGCTGCTGGTGATTCTCTGATCCACCTCTACGCAGACGACACCATTCTGTATACTTCTGGCCCTTCTTTGGACACTGTGTTAACAAAACTCCAGACAAGCTTCAATGGCATACAACTCTCCTTCCGGGGCCTCCAACTGCTCTTAAATGCAAGTAAAACTAAATGCATGCTCTTCAACCATTCGCTGCCCTTCACCTGCCTGCCCGTCCAGCATCACTACTCTGGACAGTTCTGACTTAGAATATATGGACAACTACAAATACCTAGGTGTCTGGTTAGACTGTAAACTCTCCTTCCAGACTCACATTAAGCATCTCCAATCCAAAATTAAATCTAGAATCGGCTTTCTATTTCGCAACAAAGCATCCTTCACTCATGCTGCCAAACATACCCTTGTAAAACTGAATATCAAATCAAATCAAATCAAATGTATTTATATAGCCCTTCGTACATCAGCTGATATCTCAAAGTGCTGTACAGAAACCCAGCCTAAAACCCCAAACAGCAAGCAATGCAGGTGTAGAAGCACGGTGGCTCTGAAAAACTCCCTAGAAAGGCCAAAACCTAGGAAGAAACCTAGAGAGGAACCAGGCTATGTGGGGTGGCCAGTCCTCTTCTGGCTGTGCCAGGTGGAGATTATAACAGAACATGGCCAAGATGTTCAAATGTTCATAAATGACCAGCATGGTCGAATAATAATAAGGCAGAACAGTTGAAACTGGAGCAGCAGCACAGTCAGGTGGACTGGGGACAGCAAGGACTCATCGGGCACGGTCCTAGGGCTCAGGTCCTCCGAGAGAGAGAAAGAAAGAGAGAATTAGAGAGAGCATATGTGGGGTGGCCAGTCCTCTTCTGGCTGTGCCGGGTGGAGATTATAACAGAACATGGCCAAGATGTTCAAATGTTCATAAATGACAAGCATGGTCGAATAATAGTAAGGCAGAACAGTTGAAACTGGAGCAGCAGCATGGCCAGGTGGACTGGGGACAGCAAGGAGTCATCATGTCAGGTAGTCCTGGGGCATGGTCCTAGGGCTCAGGTCCTCCGAGAGAGAGAAAGAAAGAGATGAGGAGAGAATTAGAGAACGCACACTTAGATTCACACAGGACACCGAATAGGACAGGAGAAGTACTCCAGATATAACAAACTGACCCTAGCCCCCGACACATAAACTACTGCAGCATAAATACTGGAGGCTGAGACAGGAGGGGTCAGGAGACACTGTGGCCCCATATCCTACCGATCCTCGATTTTGGTGTTGTGATTTACAAAATAGCCTCCAACACTCAACAAATTGGATACAGTATATGATAGTGCCATTCATTTTGTCACCAAAGCCCCATATACTACCCACCACTCCGACCTATAAGCTCTCGTTGGCTGGCCTTCGCTTCATACTCGTCGCCAAACCCATTGGCTCCAGGTCATCTACAAGTCTTTGCTTGGTAAAGCTCCGCCCTATCTCAGCTCACTGGTCACCATAGCAGCACCCACCCGTAGCACGCGCTCCAGCAGGTATATTTCACTGGTCACTCCCAAAGCCAATTTCTCCTTTGGCCGCCTTTCCTTACAGTTCTCTGCTGCCAATGACTGGAATGAACTGCAAAAATCACTGAAGCTGGAGACTCATATCTCCCTCACTAACTTTAAGCACCAGCTGTCAGAGCAGCTCACAGATCACTGCACCTGTCCATAGCCCATCTGTAAATAGCCCATCCAACTACCTCATCCCCATACTGTATTTATTAATTTATATTGCACCTTTGCACACCAGTATCTCTACTTGCACATTCATCTTCTGCACAGCTATCACTCCAGTGTTTAATTGCTTGTTTAACTGTAATTACCTCGCCACCATGGCCTATATATTGCCTTACCTCCCTTATCTTACCTCATTTGCACACACTGTATATAGACTTTTTCTACTGTATTATTGATTGTATGTTTGTTTACTCCATGTGTAACTCTGTGTTGTTGTATGTTTCGAACTGCTTTGCTTTTTCTTGGCCAGGTTGCAGTTGTAAATGAGAACTTGTTCTCAACTAGCCTACCTGGTTAAATAAAGGTGAAATAAAAAATGTAAAAACATAAGTCAACAAATGAGAGGGCTGGGGAATGGGAGTGGAGCTAACTGGGGAATGGGAGTGGAGCTAACTGGGGAATGGGAGTGGAGCTAACTGGGGAATGGGAGTGGAGCTAACTGGGGAATGGGAGTGGAGCTAACTGGGGAATGGGAGTGGAGCTAACTGGGGAATGGGAGTGGAGCTAACTGGGGAATGGGCCTGGGTTAACTTCTACATCACCAGAGGAATAGAGGAGGAGTAAGATAAGTGTACGGCTAAAGGCTATAAGAACTGGCTGTCTAGTGCGTTCGGAAAGTGACATATGTTCCAAAACACCATAAAGTGTAGCATGATGACCTTCAGTTATTGTCATCAGATCTACACTCTTGTAGCCTGAATTAATTTATGTGTCTTGCTGACAAATGTATATTATTTGTGAAAAGAAAAGTTGGGAGTCCTGAAAAGGGGCTGAAATACGGGACTCAAATACAGCTGTGTCTGTCCCGAGCTCATCTGCTGCAATACGGGACTCAAATACAGCTGTGTCTGTCCCGAGCTCATCTGCTGCAATACGGGACTCAAATACAGCTGTGTCTGTCCCGAGCTCATCTGCTGCAATACGGGACTCAAATACAGCTGTGTCTGTCCCGAGCTCATCTGCTGCAATACAGGACTCAAATACAGCTGTGTCTGTCCCGAGCTCATCTGCTGCAATACGGGACTCAAATACAGCTGTGTCTGTCCCGAGCTCATCTGCTGCAATACGGGACTCAAATACAGCTGTGTCTGTCCCGAGCTCATCTGCTGAAATACGGGACTCAAATACAGCTGTGTCTGTCCCGAGCCCATCTGTGTGGGAAACTGTGAGGGCCCAGTTGAAACAATGTTGCAAGTTTGCTGGACCCAGTTGATACTGTTGCAAGTTTGCTTGTGAAAGCTCAAGACAGACAGATAGGGGGAGTAGAAAGATGTGATTGAAAGAACCTGAACCAACTGCCACTTGTTTAAACCATAACATAGGTGTGGGGTGTTGATTTAATTTGGAATAAGCTTTTAATTTCATATTTACCACTGCATCAATACAACATTGCATTTTAAACAAGTAGGAGAGTGATTAAATTAGAGACCCCCCAAAGTTAGACTTTTGTTGCATTAAGGGGAGCTCATGTCTCATTCGGAGGTCTGAGCCCCCCCTGCCTCCCGTAATTCGCACACTGTCCAGGCATGTGGGTTGGTGGTGCAGGTGGCTGCATGGCTTGGTAGATCTAAACTTCTGCAGGAGGCTGACCAGGCCTGTAAACTTAAACATATCCTTGACTGTTATAGAGGCCCGGGATAATTTAGGGGCCATTACACTTGGGCCACGTGGGAGCCATCCTGTGAAATTGTGCGCTTTTTTTGTTAAAGCAATAATTGTCTTTTTTTTGTAAGACCTTGAACAAATTTCAAAGTTGTATGGGACTTCATGAGATTTTAAATGTAGCTAGTATTATATACATAAAAAAATGTGATGTGTCTCAAAACTGTGCTTCAACAGGCTCATCTAGTATTTTTGTGTTTTTTTTGTAGTCCCTTGACGAAGGCCATGCAGCCGAAACGCGTCGTTTAAAAAAGAAACGTTGTGTCTATTGAACATGCCATACTAATAAAGGCATTTTAATTAATTATATGAAGAGTGCTTTGGTCCTCCTTTCTTTTTGAGGCTCATATAGTATGTTGTAAAATGTCTGAAGGGCATTTATGGTTTATCAAATGTATGCCCCAAATGAGTTTGTCTTGTGTTTATTTTAGTTTTAAAACTGGGATCACAAAGTGTTCCATAAGTGCCATAAATATTATAAGTTGTATTCTATAAATATTAGTTTGTGTTTTTTCAGGACTCTCTCCCACCGTGTGAACTATGAAAAAAATGTGTAAACAAGTTATTATAGGTAGCAATTAATCCAACCGTTTGTATGATTCATAAAATATTATGTTTGCGTGTCTATCAATCAAATAACTGTTTTTATTCATTATTTTTTTATCGTCCTGCGAAATATCCTTTAAAGCGCTATTGCGCTGCTCTTCGACCACTGCGCCTACTTGGCTGGCTGGGAATGGTGGTAGTGGTGACGGGGGCTGCTGCATTGCTGCTCTTTTTATATTTGGAAACTCCGAAAGAATCTCAGCTGGCTCTCATGTGCCGCCTTCGTCCAATAAAACAGAAGAGGGCCTGCCTGCAAATCGACTAATCTTGGGCGAGGTGTCAATCATGTTCATTCAGCGGTTGAAGTGCGGGTTTTGGTAACCGCCTCCTTTACGCTTGGAAGGGAGACGAAGGAGGGAGCTTTCTTCGGATCAAAGGCTGGTGTGGCGCTGTTGCCGTAGGATGTGCAGAGTGCAGCCTGCTGCTTTCTTTACGGACGCTTCTTGTATCGTCTGGATATCTCTGATTTCTGGATTATAAATACATTTGATGGTTTTCAATCCCAACTCAATGCAGAGAAATGGGTAAACTTCACTCGAAACATGGTAAGATATGATGTTTTACCGAAAAATGCCACCCCAAATCGTTGATTTGAATGCTCACTTGCGATAATACTTTTGAGTAATGCCTATCTTTATGTTCTCTGTTTCTCTCGACAATTGTCCCGAAAAGCTGCGATTTGTAAACCGAGGGAAAGTCCGGAGGGTGAGTAGCCCACAGGCCTAGATTTAGGACAGGCTATACATTCGTTGTCTATATTTGTTGAAAATATACATTGTTAAAAGTATGTCCAGTCTATCATACCATTTATCCATGCACCAATAATGACCGAATCGTTGACAACATCAGACGAAGTCAAGAAAATTATGAAAAAAAGCACAATGCTGAAGAAATATGTTACATTGTAACCTACCCGTAACATGTTTGTTTATATTGCAATAACGCACATTTTCTGTTGATTTCAGGCGACAGTTTTGTAGTTAATGCCTGTTTGGCAAGGAAAGGAATTGACGATTGGCTCGTGAAACAGAAATACTATTGCACGGGTTCGCGGCTTGAGCAACAGGACTGTCACCACACGAATAAGTGCGGCTTGTCTACTCGGGTAAGTTTTTTTTTTTTTTAAAGTTTAAAGAAATTATTATGATAACAATCTTGTTTTTGAAAATCTCAGTTTGATGTTGATACAATGAAGCCTGGACGGTCCTAACTTTCTTAGCTTCCCTTTCGAGGCTTGGCCAAGGCTGCATTTATTTTTACTAGTCTAAAGTTTAACTGAGTTTATCGGTTGTTTCGAATTAAGCAAATACAATAGTAGATTCTCAGTCACCTTATTGCAATACACCAATGGAACGATCATACCTGATAAATAGCCAACCAAATCTTCAGTTGCCTGCTTAATTTCTCTCAATTCTGCTTTTGACAGACCTATTCAATGACATTCTCAAGAAATGTTTCTTATTTCTATTTTTTCTGTGCATCATGCAGAAGTTGAAAAGACAACCATAAGTGTTGTAAAAAGAAAGTAGCAGTGTGTTTAGTTATAGGCTAGTTGAGGGAAAGTTATAGGCTAGACTAATAATCTCAATTAAAAAATGGTAAATTATTGATAATATAAAGCTGACATCACACGAATAGTTTGCATATGTATTGTTTTGTTTGATTAGATAATCTTAATTTGTTTTGTTGGCTAGACAACATAGATAGACATTCTTGACTCTCATTGAATGCAGTGGCACATTAGAAGTCTCATGCAGGTGTGGCAAGATAAAAGCTGCTATTCAAAATTCAGTGTCCAAGAAGAGGAAGAAGTTTGTGATCTGTGAAATTCTTATCAGTGTTAATTTCAGTCCATTGCAAACAGTTTATAAGGATGTGTGTTTTGTGACTCTGGAGAATAAAAGTGTGACATGTTATCACAATGACATGGCTGTTGACAGTACACACTTGGCCCCATATACATGATAGACCAAATATTTAAGAGGGAGAACATTGTAGAATTGTGTTTAAACCTCTCTCTATTAACAAATATCTTTCCCACAGCACTTTTCAGTCTTTCAGCCATGTTTGTTTCAACATACAGTACAAAACAGCATATTCTGGTACAACTTTTTACAAAAGGAGCCCTGACTTGCTACACACTGCTTTTGTTGGTAACTGTCTTATCATCAGACACTTTGGTGCATGGGAACAAATGTCACACCACCAAGAACAGATGCTGCTAAAGTTTATACTCTAGGTAATAGATCACGGCTGAGTTGAAAGCATTGCAGTCTGACAGACCGGTGACAGGGCTGCATTGAAAGGCTAGGATAGAGGTGGTGGAGGTCATGTCTGTTTCAGATTTGTCATCCCGGTAAACACACAGTGGGTGTATCCCAAATGGCACCCGATATCCTATATAGTGCACTACTTTTAACCAGAGCCCACTGGTCAAAAGTAGTGCACTATATAGTGAATAGGGTGCCATTTGGCACGTAACCTGTGTTGTCGAGAGGAGAAATCCTTTTTTGGAAAAGCTTCAGAGGAGCCGGGTGTAAGCCTCTGGTTAGGGATGCTCACTTCTCAAAGGCAGCATTTTTGAGGATTGAGAGCTCATCAAAAAATCCACCAGGACTTTTCCACTTCTCAGCTACTGAGCTCACTTAGCCCACTGGAACAGAGGGAAGCTAATACACTCTGTCCAGCAAAGTGGCCATCATGTTGTGACCACAGACATACCACCATTAGGATGTTTACATGCTACATTTGATGCTGCAGTTGTGTTCAATGAGAATCATGTCACACTATTTCATGGACATTGCATTTCTAGTGAGCTGCTCATGCTTGTGTGCATGAAAAGCCTTGTGTTAACTGAATGAGAGGTGTTCTAACCGTTTGCCGTTGTTTCTCTGGTTGGATTATCCCAAGCATGTATTACCTCAGCACTTTGACGCTTTGGCAATGCACACAAAGCCATGTATCTAAACTGAATCTTTTATGTGATTGCATATGGCTCGTTTTGCGTTGCTTCTTCTGATTTATCATGTCATTATCATAAGGAAGTGACCGATAGCAGCGCATACCAGACCAGTCTGGTTCATTTCATTTAAATGTCTCTGGTATGAGGAAGACACAGGGATATGCTGGTGAGGAGCCAAGTCAAGGACTCCTGCAGGGAGTGACAATCATCACGCTGGCAAAATAAAGTACACAGTTGTTGTGAAGGTGAGAGGCTCTGTTAGCCCAGGGAGGGCTACGAGAAAAGCAGCGGGCTGAGATTTTTATGACTTATGCCCAGTTTGTATTGAAGTGCAAGTGATCAAGTGTAGCACTGAGTGCCGTGATGGGGTCAGCCTCAGGTCTGCTTGTTGCATTCACATGGTGTCAAAGCCACTAAGCCTGACATGCTGTCAGGCCTCTAATAAACATCTTCATATTGTAATCGGACCCTCCTTATGACATCATCATCTGGGTAGGAAGGGGTTTGGTGTTCTGTTCCGTGTAGTGTAGCAGCTCTCTGGGCACAGTTAGGGTATCCATGGGCCCTCTTCAGTTCAGCAGACTCACCAGAGGGCATTGTGGGATACATGTGAAAGGGTGGGATTGTTTTGTGGAGCTCTTTTTCATTCCCCAGATGGTGTGAAATGATATTTGACCGGGATGTAAAAGGAACCCCACTAAAAAAGTTGGATGGTTTTGAACAATTTGGGCTCGCAGTTTTCTGTTTTATAAATGACTTAATTCTATCTGCCTAATGGCTATCACAGCGCTGCGGGAAAATTAATAGAATAAGGCGAAATGTGTTCCTGACATCAATATTTATTTGGATGCTTTTCCCTTTGTTTTTTCCCCTTCAAAAAAGTAGTCTTTCGAACCTGAAATATTTCATTGTAAAGTTTTGGGTATTTTGTTTGTTTGCTTTGACATGGCAGTTCATGTGTTGTTTATTTAGGGACCATTTGGCATTGTAGATTTTTTTATTTTTTTATTTTTTTATTTTAAAACAGCTAAGTATGACAATGCTTGAAATTACATTATATTTTTTTAAATAGTGAGATATTTACTAGCATATGTCTTTATAAATTATCTATAACTTAACCTTATCATGAAGTGTTAGTATTACAAAACTTGGCAGGATGTTTGTGGAAGTTACTGCTTTCCATAAGTTATAGTAAATACCCTAACCCCATAGCACTGTCAAATGAAAAGGGGCTAAAACCTTAGCTAGGTGAGAATGCAATGCAAACAACCCTCTTAGCCTTTTAAAAGCAGCCCATGTTGTATAGGATACATATACTTTCGAGGCCGTTCTTTTTGCCTCCCGGCTGAACTGGGGTCCCGGAGAATGTGGGTCAGATGGTGGCAGCAGCGGGGAGTCTGAGACTGGAATCCTTTTGATCTGAAACCTCCCAAACCAAACTATCATATTCTTTAAGGGAGAGAGGGGATTACTGCCATAGCCTACCTCCGTTAAAATGAAATGCCCGTTTATGGAACATGTTTGTTTTGTAGAGCTGATTATATTAGCACGGCTGTTATCATTGGTTGAGGTATATATGCATTGAGTTGTGTTATGTGGTAGGGGGAGAGATAGGAAGAGGAGAGACTCCAGAGTCAACTTTTCTTGCATATAGATTTAGTGCATATAGATGATTTTAACTCGTTCGTATGTATTATTTGAAATCACAATGTAAGTTAACAGAGCTATTTTATGTGGAACTGAGCAGTAAGGACCGCTGGTATTGTCATGTGAGGTCCACAACAGGTGAGCTGGGTACATGTTCTCTCCAGACTATGGCCCTTTAAAGATATAATCCACATTAGGGGAAACAGCGCCACTTTTTGCCCCAGTGCCTTTGTTATTGTTTTTGTTTAGTTGACAACCGGAGGTGAGCAGCATCCAAATGAAATGAGCAGTTTGGGGGAAAAAATTGCACTACTTAATCTGCAGTTCTATCACACGTGCAATAATGTCTGAGGGGGAAAAAACTGTTTGTTCTTCGCAGTAACTTCTTTGTTGGTGTGTTATCCCAAACAGATGTGTCAGTTTCACCACTAAGGATTCCAGCTTTAATTCTGACTCTAAGCAGTTTGTTTTTTACTATGCTGTGTTTATCTCCCATAACGTTTTGTAATTTAGATGATTAAGAAGAAGTAGAGAATTCAACAGTTTATGATTTGGCAGTTCCAATGCCTGTCTGGTTTGTTGGGTCTTAACAAGTCTCTTAGCCCGGGTGTTGAAGGTCTCCTGCCCTCCCTGGTCTTCTCCTGTCCTCTTTAGGCAGTGTTATGAGTTGTACCCTAAGCCAGCGGTCTGTCTAGGGAATTTGCAATGTGCTGAAAGCAAATTGCAAAGAATTCATTTGATGATTTGTTAAGGCTTTTTCCCCCACACCCTTGCCAAGTAACTTTCCTCCTCCCTAAAGCCCCCCCGTCCCAGCTCTCTCCTTTCCTATTTTCCCTCTCAGGCTCCATCTGTTTCTTGTGTTTACCCTGTGGCCTTGCCTGGTTGTTGCTGATGAAATTAGACTGCATTTGAAGTGGGCCAGGGAGGTGGATATATAGAGGCCCCCTCTGTGAGACCTAACCCTCTGTGTAGTAAAAGGAAGCCCCCAGTGATGCTACTGCTGGAGTCTCCAAACCCCTGCTCTGAGCTGACAATTCCAAAGCACATTTTCAAAACCTTCCATCTAAGGTTTAGGTTCTAAACCCATACAAAACTGGGACAAAATATCTTAACGTACATCTGACAACTAACAGCATTCCGAAATGAATCTCAGAGTAGAACTTCTGCCCAAATCCCTGTGTTTCTCACTGGGTGCCAGCGCTCTGATTTTTGAAGTAAAGCTTTTAAATGTGCTACCCTCAGCCTCTGAGTCTGATAAAAGACATGGCTGGGCTTCTTTTCTTACTACTTCTCCTGTAGTGTTTTTTCTATTGTCTTCGCAAAAGCACAGGGTCCTTGTCTCAGTGCTGAATGCACCTTTCAAATGCAGACTCCTCTCTCCCTTTCTCGCTTTATGTCCTCTCTCTCTCTCGCTTTCTGTCCTCTCCCCATGCCCGAGCTGTTCCCACCAGCCATCTCCCTGTGTGCTGTGAGTGACAGTGTGTCATATGCCCCTCTCCCAATAGGCTGTACCTCTCCACACCCCCCTGGTGTTGGCCTTTGGAAAGGCTGGGAGAAGTTTGGAGTTGTGGTTTAAGAAAAGAAAGTGTTTGCCTTTGGGGAGATGGCTGGGGAGTAGGGGTACATGCACCTGGCTCTGTGTTATTCCAATGAGAATAGAAGAGGAAGTCTTGGGTTGTCGTTTACGTATCTGGGGGACTGGGAGGGAGAGGAGATGGGAGGTGTCATTAATGTCACTTCCCCGGTGTGTCACAGATTATATAGCTGGAGGAATTTCACCCTATGTGACAATGTGAAGCGGATAACCCTCATTGGGTGTTGTGAATGGGACTGCCAGAAATGGTTTTGGTGAAAGGAGATGATAATGATATGCTAAATGAGGTAGAAATCATAATAATAATAATAATAATACACAGACATTAGTACTGTTGGCCCTGTTTACAACTTTCTGTTGTGTGTTATGATACATCTCACATGGTTCGCCATTCATTTTAGGTTGAGTATCTTCACAATATTGTTCATTTTTCTCAGTTTATTGTTGGGTTCCATGTCTGTGATGTTTTGATCTGATTCTTTATATGTGTAAAAATAGTGATTGAGCATGTGAGGTATGGGGGTGTGCAGGAGGGACGGCATGAGACGTGTATGAGGATGTGAGTTATGGGGGTGTGCAGGGGGGACGGCATGAGACGTGTATGAGGATGTGTGTGTGTCTAGGATGGGCTGTCCGGATGCACTCAGGAGATCAAAGCAGTCCCTGGAATGTGCTCTGAATCCCCAAGGATTAGCAGCTGAGATTTGGGCTTTGTTTCTCCAAATATCTGCTCACTGTGGAGCTACAAATATCCCAGGATCAATTGTGTTTATCTTCTCCTCTCTGTTCTCTTATGATGCTTGGCTTTCAGTAGGAGTTGTTTGTATGTTCAGTATGCCAATAGACTCTTTTTGTGTGTGTAATTTTAACACTATGGACCACTGATAGATATTAGTGCTTTTTTTCTCTTTGCCATTTGGTTTGTGACAGAGTTTATAGTTTCCGGTTTTGAGATTCTCATCAATTCGAAAAGCTGTGTACATATTAATTATCAGTGAAAGGCCTAATTAGCAGATTAACCATCTAAATATAGAGCTAATCACGCTGAGATGCTCGCTTCTCTTTATCCTTTTGATGTGTGGATGCATCAGACACAGAACAACAGATCTAGAAAGCAGATGTAGGATCTTAATTTGAGCCAGTTTCCTACAGCAGGAAAATAATCCTGCAGCAAAATGAAATGTGGAATATAATTAATGGTTTTTATTTTTTTTTAGGAGTTGATACATTTTTCATTAGGGAAAATCAAGTCTGAAATTTCAAGACAAACTTTTTAGAAGCATTTTAAAAACTCAAATACACTACAAGTTTGCATTTCCTGCTTTGCAATCAAATTCAGATCCTACATATCTCTGTAAGCTATATCCCCATTTTTGTTTTACACTGGCTGATTGAAAAGGGATGGTCACAGTGTTGGTAGTAATGGATGTTATATGGGACAGGAAGACTTGGTAAAGATGGTGCGTTTGAGGCAGGACCATGTATAGGCTGAGTGGGAGAGAAGGAGAGGGGGAGATTGAGAGGGACAGAAACTCCTGTAGTGGCGTTGGGTTCCACTGAGCATTCCATGTGAAGCTCAGTGCCCGTTTTAATCACACACTTAAAAGGCTCTGCTGAAGTGGCCGTTTTAAGCGTTTAAACCCTGAATAATTCTCTCGTTTGTTTATGTGGTCCCCCAGTGGGTTGCGCTCCGGCCCATGTAGTAAGCACTGAATAATTTGACTGAGCAGTCAAAGTTGCTGCATGTATACAGCTCTTATAAATAGGACAAGATCGTCATCTGAATAAAACTGCAATCACACACACACACAGTCATGCACACACAGACAGGCACAGACACACAGTCAGGCACACACTCTCTCAAAATATTCATTTACTTGTTGATTTAGGATTAGTAACCGCCAAATACCAATTTAGTCTACCTCCACATTTGCATGTTTTCATTAGTAGGATGACGCCAATGATGGTCTACAACTTGGAGTCGTTACTCTCTGCTTCAGACACAGGATGACCACTAGAATCCTGTGGTCACTTGAGTGACTGACTGAGATGGAACAGAGGAAGTGGGGCATAGATAAACATTAAACAGCTCTGGGACCATTGTGGCCTCCTCCTGACAGCCCGGGGGGGTAGGCCCTTCCCTTCCCTTCCCTTCCCATGGCGCCTGGGACCCAGGGTGTGTATTTGGGCCTGGATTGTCTGTTATGGGATGTTTTCGGTCTGGGCTGGAGGGAGCTGGCATGGGTTAGAGGTGGCCTGGATTGTCTGTTAGGGGGATGTTTTCAGTTGAGAGAAACCCAAACACAGGACAGGAGCAGGGGGGCCCAGCTGTAAAGGAAGGCCCTGCTCCCTGCTGCTCTCCGGTGTGTTTATGCTCCACAGGTGCCTGAGTGAGACCCAGAGAGGTGAGGACTTTACCCCACGTCACAGCCTGTCACTGGGTCAGGACGTCCAGGGAGGAGTCCCTGAAGGCCCATTTGACCTGGCTGTTAACCTTAAACCCATTATTCATGCTCAACACAGGCAGAGGAACCTCAACCGGAAGAGTGCTTAACCAGAGATGGAGTTGGTCTGTGTGAACTCTGAATGGAACAGTGTGAAGTGGCCACAGGCTATCAAGCGTTTAACTGTGACTACTGGTTTGTGGGGGTGCGTGGCTGGTTGGTTCTTCATCCATGGTCTCTGATTATATTGCCCAGATTTGTTTTTGTTGGTTTGTGTATGCATGTGGTGTACCTGTGTGGATGATGAGGGCAGCTGGGGGAATCTCCTGAGGGCTAATGCCAGTGCTCAGGGGACAGGGATGAGTGTGTAGGAACATCCAGGGGCCTGAGCTGTAGGCCTCCCCACCAGGCAGATGTTAACATATGCCTCACTGTCTTGCCTCTGCTACCCCATTTCAACTCTAATAGCACAACTGTAATTACTAAACACTGTAACATCTATGGGTCATTTCCGTTCCAGAAGCTTGTGTTCTTCTAGCTTAAGTGTTCCCAGCCATTGGACTGTGGTGGGCCGAGCTTAAGTGTACCCAGCCATTGGACTGTGGTGGGCCGAGCTTAAGTGTACCCAGCCATTGGACTGTGGTGGGCCGAGCTTAAGTGTACCCAGCCATTGGACTGTGGTGGGCCGAGCTTAAGTGTTCCCAGCCATTGGACTGTGGTGGGCCGAGCTTAAGTTGTATCCCTCTCTGAGGTACACCTGGGGCAGATGGAAATACTGTTTCAAATGCAGTGTGTCGTTCACCTCCTCCTTCTGAGTGAGCTATCTATGAAACGGTTCTGCTTTAACTTTCTGCTGCACTATCAGTGGAACCTCACAGATTTTGAAATCTGTGAGTGAAATACAGGGGTTGCCTGAAGGGGGTGGAAGTGGAACAAACTGACGGTGCCGATTCATATTTGATGCTTCAAAGCCAATCCGCCTGTATGCCGTCGGTGTGATACTTTCACTTGAGATTATGAAGCCGCTGCTAATGCTACACATTTCCCAAGAGCTTTGAAACCAACAAAAGTGAGAGGTTCAATGACAGTTCTGGATTCTGTGAGTGGGGTGCTCAGAGATTTTGTTTTGTTCCTTCCTGTTTGAGTGCCCGTTTCCTGATTGGTTTGTCACTGTGTGCTTGCAGGGAATTCAGTCAAGCACAAGCGTGAACAACATGCTCCACCAAAGTTCATTATCATGACTGACAGCTAACCCTGACCACTAGTTCTGGTTAGAGCTATGAATAGAAACCCTTAAACCTGCCACTGGCACCAGAGTGCTCTCTGGAGTTGGAAGTGCTTATTTCTGCCCCTGTGTTTATTTGCTAAGTTGAGAAGTTGTCTGTAATTAGAAATAATGTTTGTGTAAAGTTTTTTTTAAGTTCAACATGTGAGAGATGGGTTTTTATGTAGTTACATATGACGTGGACTAGGGAGGGTGTCTGTCTGGACTGGGCTGAAAAAGTCCTCCTATAGGCTCTAATAAAGTCTGTGTGGTCTAAGGTGTGGTGACTCTGTCTTCCAGGTCTCTGGGTTCCTTCTCATGTCAACCTTAGAAATTGTTCACCTAAACCTCATTCCACCTATGTCCTAGGTTTAAAAACAAGACACCTATATCTGGAAGTGGCTGTGAATGGTCCCTTTAGACAATGTCTTGGGACATTGAAAGAAGGGCAGTCTGGCAGTCTGAAGGGCAGTCAGTGCAGGTGTAGGCCCAGATGTCATTTCCTGACAAGGTAGAGAACAGAGGTGTGTTTAGATGGATATCTCCCCAGTGCCCTGTCTGTGGTGAGAGGCTGAAGTGCCTGTCACTTTCTACTTCCCCTGAGGGCTGTAGACCCCCTCCCTCCCACATTCTGAACCGGCGTCTGAACCCACACATACCCCATACAGCACCGTCTCCTAAACCAACTCATGATACTTCAACTAATTACTAAGACCTCCTAGACACACTGTGTCAAGCCCTCTGGAACGCATACAGCTCTCGCTCTCTGCTGCTGCTTGGCAGGATAGCTAGATGGTTCCAAAGAGCTCCATCATTTCCTGTGTGGAGATGAGAGGTATGTGATTGCAGTTTTATCCCCCAAACGACCTTCAAACAGAGATGAAGTGTAACACCGTCTCTGCTGCCTATACGGCTCCTCTCCCCTCATCTCTTCCATTCTTAAGAAATGTGCTCCACTTCACTCTGCATTCAAAGACAAGGGCTATAACATAGTGATTTGCTACTCTTGGCAGACTGGGCCACCTGTAAATCAAGGCCAAGTGACAAGCAGTCTCCATTCCTTTCCAATCCCGGCTCCCCTTGGGAATGGAGGCTTTCTCCCAGAGGGTTCATCATGGCTGGGCTGGCTGGCGGAGAATGTGTTCGAGAGAGTGAAGAACAAACAACATTGTAAATACAACCCATATTTATGTTTATTTATTTTCCCTTTTGTACTATTTGCACGTCGTTACAACACTGTACATAGCGCTAATATGACATTTGAATTGTCTCTGATCCTTTGAAACGTTTAATGTTTACTGTTCATCTATTTCACATGCTTTGGCAATGTAAACATATGTTTCCCATGCCAATAAAGCCCATTGAATTGAGAGCGAGAGAGCAGTCCACCTGGAGTTCATATGGTCTATCTACTGTATCTCCATGAACACCTTCTCTGCTGCTGGGCTGAGGGGAACCAACCACAGAATAATGCAGCCATTTTCTCCTCTCTGTGAGACACTTGTTTGATAAACAGCCTGATAAAAGCTAATTGGTGTGGTTACATATTTTTCAAAGCCCTAATAAATACCTTGCTTTATGCCTTGAGAAACAGGCAGGTGACAGTGGTGTGTGTTACTGAAGGGGTTAGCAAGCTAGCAGAGCTGTAAAAGATTATCTTTGCAGGTGTAAAGGTTTTGTAAATGGGTTATTAAAGCGTTGGCTAACTTCACACATGAACCACAGAGGGAAGGAGGGAGATTAGCTCAAATCAGCATGTTTCTGAAGTACAGAAATGAGGGCTGTAAATCTCCACTAATATTCTACTGAGTCTTTTAGGGGGAAGCCTTTGATGTGGATGAGGTAATGTGATCAGCAATGTTTGCAATGTTAATCTGACTTGGTGAAAATGAATGATGGGCAGGTCGTGTACAATCGGACTATTAAAAACCAGAGCCAGTCATTAGGGGAGGTGTCTTCTGGGGGGCTGTCAACAGAGCTGGATTCATGTAGACGGGCACACATGCAAGCAGGCACGCCAACGTTCATGCACACACGCACACAATTTTCTCTCTCCATGCCCATGAGTTAAATCTGGGATCCAAAGGCATCATATTCGTTATGCAGTTGGTCTGCACAGACACACCAAATGTCACTAAACATACCAGCATGAATCCATGAGGTTGGACACCACAGCTCCTCCAATCACAGAACTTTTCCCCCCTTCCCAGTGTTTGCGAGAGGAGCGAGCTGTCTGTGTGACCTGTCCAGTTAACTAGAGATAAGATGGTAAGCCCGCTGGCATGCATCCTTCCAGGCCCCTCCACCTCTCCTATCCAGCCCAGCGTACCCATCACCGAGCCCTGGTGCTGCTCACTGCATACCATACACATCATAAGGCAGCTTCCTCCAACCTGACAGGCTGACTGACTGCTGACGAATCCCCAGCCTGTGTCTATAATTTCCTTCCTGGGTCACAGGCAGGAAGGGAAGACAAGTGGGTGTGCTGTGAGTAAGCAGTGTCAGGCATGGGGCCGCAGAGTCTGCACCGTAACCTCGCCGACTGCAATGAAGGTGTCTGGTCCACTCTGCTCCTTCAGAAGTGTCCAATTAGCCACCGTCATCCTCCGACCGTCTAGCATGGTGTTTCAAACGGGGGACCTGGAGTTCAGTCAGTGAGTTGTAATGGTCCAGTTAGAGTTCAAGGAAACATTCTTTGTTTCCTTGAGGGTTTTATCTGATCAGACTGGATTTGGCTCACAAGTTGAAAAGGACCTCAAGATCAAACCTCTGATTGCCTTGACATGCTTTGATCTCAGCAAAAACATTTAGTTGTGTATCAAATAGCATTGTAAAAGAACAGATATGTCTCTTTTCTTGGCATGGCAAATGGCCTCTCCTCTGATTTTATGCAGTTATGCATAATAAAGATCTATGATGTTGGAGTCCGTCCAAGTATCTATGGAGGGAACCCAAGAAATACCTCAAAGATGTTTTTGCCCGAGAGGATAGGCTCTTCACAGTTGAACAACAGAACAGGTCTCTCTAGTTCTGGTTCATAGTTCTACATGCAGACACCTACATTTATGTTTACTCAAAACACACACATGCACAGAGATGGCTGTTGATCTAACAGATGTGTTGCACAATAATTCTGTCTGCTTTCTCCCCCGGTAGATGTGTCTTTGTCTCCTGCCAGGTTCGCTACGGTATATGATTATCTGAGTTCTTAATTTCAGGTGTGCAAACCGATCCTTTTCGAAGCCATGCTTAGAGGCAGTGCTCCATTCACTACCTCACAACACTTTCTATCTTGGAACTATCTCAAGGCGTTGTGTTTTTGTCGGTACGTGCCGTCTGACTGACTGTTAAATGTCGGGTAGAGACAAGTGAGGAGGAGGAGCGGTTCACATGAAGAACTGAAGCGGAGTCTTGGGTCGTGTTCATTATGGCAGCAGAAAACACAAATTTGCATTTATTATAGGACAAGTCCATGTAGTTCAACCCCATTTGACTCAGTTTTCAACCTAGTTCGAAGCTGGTGTCTGATGCCTTCTGTTTTTCCAAACAGTACCACACAATTAAAAGGGTCACTGCACTTCTAACTCTCTGATCCAGATCCTCCTTCTCAAGGATATAGTCGCAGCACCAGACCCAAACCTTTGAACCAGCCTCCGGAGAGTCTCAGTTTACTCTGTTGGGGGCAGAGAGGGGAGGGGCATTTCCTCTCCAGGTCCTGCTTCTGTAACACTACACCTTAAGCTCATGTGCAGCCCTAAAACCAATATACGTTTTGTTGTTTTAGTTCGGCAATGTCTTGGCTTTAAAAACAAGCATTTTTAGTTGATTTCTTTAATTTATGAATTTAATTTATATATATATTTTTCAGATGTTAGCAATGGTATGTTTTTCTTTAGGTTATTCATAACCCTGTCTTGACTCTGACATGTGGCCATGGCTGAGAGGAGCTTAGTTTCTGTAGACCGATATCACCCGGACAATTTTTACACTTAAAACACCTTTCCTTTTTTAAAACCTGGGCTCCCAAATGGTGCAGCAGTCTAAGGCACTGCATCCCAGTGCTAGAGGTGTCACTACAGACACCCTGGTTCATATCCAGGCTGTATCACAACCGGCTGTGATCTAGAGTCCCATAGGGCGGCTCACAATTTGCCCAGCGTCGTCTGGGTTTGGCTGGTGTAGGCCATCATTGTAAATAAGAATTTGTTCTTAACTGACTTGCCTAACTAAATAAAGGTTACATTTCCTCTTGGTTTTGGGTAAGGCCTATGGGCTGTGATCCTGTGTCTCTCTGTCAAAAGGACCAAGCAGGCCTAACAGACAGACAACCAGACAAACATGGCCACCAACCATTCCCTCGTTCTCCCCTCTCTCTCGTCTTCCTCACATTCCCTAAAAGCCTTCCATGTGTTGTTTCCCTCCCTGCCTGGCATCATGGGCCTGTCTTGCTCCAGCCTAAATGCCAGATCTGAAGGTGTTCTCCAGTTCCAGCACTGCCTGGCATCGTGGGCCTGTCTTGCTCCAGCCTAAATGCCAGACCTGAAGGTGTTCTCCAGTTCCAGCACTGCCTGGCATCGTGGGCCTGTCTTGCTCCAGCCTAAATGTCAGACCTGAAGGTGTTCTCCAGTTCCAGCACTGCCTGGCATCATGGGCCTGTCTTGCTCCAGCCTAAATGTCAGACCTGAAGGTGTTCTCCAGTTCCATCACTGCCTGGCATCATGGGCCTGTCTTGCTCCAGCCTAAATGTCAGACCTGAAGGTGTTCTCCAGTTCCAGCACTGCCTGGCATCGTGGGCCTGTCTTGCTCCAGCCTAAATGTCAGACCTGAAGGTGTTCTCCAGTTCCAGCACTGCCTGGCATCGTGGGCCTGTCTTGCTCCAGCCTAAATGTCAGACCTGAAGGTGTTCTCCAGTTCCAGCACTGCCTGGCATCATGGGCCTGCCTTGCTCCAGCCTAAATGTCAGACCTGAAGGTGTTCTCCAGTTCCAGCACTGCCTGGGAGAGCAGAGCAGAGAGCAGCGGGAGACTCCCAACCCAACGCTTCACTCTCATAATGAGATTTTTCCTGGGTTTTGAAGGAGTGCCAGTAACTAGTAACACTGCTCCCGAGGCCTCCGGCTTGCCTCCACCGAGCCCTGCGCCCTGGCTGGCTGGCGCATGATCAGGGGGAGCTGTCGTCGGCCGCCCGCTTAAATTGTCAGGTAGACAGCGTTGAGACCAGTGCCTTGTAGGACTTTCCACAACCCCACACTTACACACGTAAACACACATGGTAGTTACACATGCACTCATACACTGAATGCGCTCACAACCACACGGTCACACACACACACAAACAAACACACACGCACATGCAATTACACACGCACTTATGCGCACACACACTTATGCGCACACACACACACACGGCCCAGTCTGTCTGTGAACACAGTGCCTGGGTAAGGCTGGCGGGCCCCCATGGCAACCTCATGCACTAACTTGCCAAACTTCAGTCAGTCTATGATTTGCTCTTCACCCCAGCAGTCAGTGGTTCCTTGGCTCACTTAAAAACTCTCAATATAACCAATGTTAGTTCTTAAATATTATTATTTGTAAATACGCAAATCTGGGTTTTCCTTTTATTTTCCCTTTTTCAAATCCATATTAATGTGTCTCATTGACGTGGGTCCGCCATTTTGATTCAAAGGCCAAATCAAACAACCCTAGTTGACGGAGCGGGCAGCCTGTCCAGTACTGATGTAGCTAGGTGGGATGCTGTAATGCAGCATAGTCACACTGTGTTCCTGTCTTGTGCTGCTCTAGGAATAAATCACTTTCTGTGAAGGGGCTTTAACAACTTTAAAACACACTGGGGCCATACAATCCTCCATCCTCCAAGCCCAGAAGAGAAAACGCTCTGAAGGGTCTGGCTCCTGTTGAAAGCAAAATGCTTTAAACTTTGGATTCCACAGAACATTAAACATCATGTCTGGAAAAGTGTTTTTGGTGGTCCCAAGCATTGGAGGAAAGAGGCTTGTTCATGTGCTTACAGCATTTCATGATGCTCTGGAGTAGCGCCCAAATACGTTCTGCAGAGCTGGGAAAGTGACACTTCACTGTAGTCTTCGTAAAACCTTCATAAACACTCCATAACACCAGTCGTGAACACAGAAAACAAGCCAAAAAACCTTTTACACGTACAGTATTACGCAATGTTCATCATCTGAGCAATTCATTCTCCTCAACTATTTCTCAAATGAGCAGCTGGGTCTTCACTTTTTTTGTTTTGTATAGAGTTAGACCAGGGAAGTACATTTGATAAGCATATATAGTATGGAAGACTGTTACTGAAGGTATGAACGATACAGGAAAAGGCAGTGTTCATTGAGGTCTACTTGAGATGATCAAAGTGGTGCAGCTCTTGGCCTTGTCCCTGACTCTGTTTGCCTTAAGCTGCACTCCTATTGTGACCCTTGACCCCACATAGGACAAAGGTCACCAGGCAGGCCTGTGATTGGCTCATTGGCCTGACACGACAGGTCAAGATGGATGGCTCTTTTAAGGTCAGCTGATTACCATGCTTATAGCCAGTGGAAAACACGGTCATTGAAGATGAAGAATAAAGGTTGGCTGAACAGAAGATGCAATCACTGAAAAACATTTTAACAATAGTATAAATTCTTCTTTGGTAACGTCACTTGTGTATTGAAGCCCACATTGGCCCTGAGGCTGAGAGGATGAAACAACTTTGAAGTGTGAATTTTTAAATCAGTAAGCATCCTGTGTGAAATCTATCGAGCCAGCCAAGAATCAGCCAAGAATCCACCAATGAACAAAAACAAGTCCTAAACCTTTTTTAGAACCCCCTTAAAGAGGACAGAGGTCACTAGTCAGTATCCCCATTCCCTAATCCTCAAACCTGGGAGCTGTGGGGTCCCTATGAGCTCCCCAGGAAGAAAAGAGCAGTCAGTCCCACAGTAGAGATGGGTGCGGGCCTGAGTGGTGCGGGCCTGAGGGGTGCGGGCATGGGCCAGGTCCTCCATTGATCTAAATGGAGTTGT